>NC_136793.1:4035806-4038306 GCF_951216825.1 Electrona antarctica
ACATAATTCTTAAACAGATGTTTATCTAATGTTAAACATAATTCTTAAACAGATGTTTATCTAATGTTAAACATAATTCTTAAACAGATGTTTATCTAATGTTAAACACTAGAATTTTGCCGCCCTTCGGGCGGCTCATCCTAGTTCCGTTGCAGCGCAAAGGGAAGAAGGAAATTGCGAGATTTGACAGACTCCACTTCATGTTTCAGCTGTGTTTTTAAACCCAGTATTGTGCCCTTCACATGTAGTAACGGATGGGTATTATTATTATTTGTTGTATTTTATTTTCACATCAAAGCAAATTAAAATAAATTAAAATAAGCACACATGAAACTGCTTTTTACTGTTTTTGTTTACTTACAATAAGTGACTGTTTTTGGAAACCAAAAGATGTTGAGAATGGAGCAGAACATACTGTAGTATATTTTTGTGGGGACCTTGACTGCATTATAGTAGGCCTACAATCTTTTGGATTGCAGTGACCCCACATTGTTTCTTCGGGAACAATATTTGTAGTTACAATGAGGGCTACATGAGCCGAAGGGAGAGAAACACGTCGCCTCTCTCCAGTCCGTGCGTATGGTGCTGCTGGTGGCTGAATAACAACGGATCGCATCGCTGACTGACATAAACGCACAGTTACAATTCAGAGGCACTTCAATAAGAAAACTCAACTAATAACGCTTGTGTGTGTTAATCTGCCCGATGCTGACGTTAGTATATAATGTTTAGATTGTTTTCCTCTTGTACATGCGTTTGTGGGCACAGTGGCAGGGGGTGAAAAGCCGATTTGTCCCATGGTGTGCACTGCGCAACTGTGCAGTGTAAAACATGCTGAAATCAAACTACACACACACACACACACACACACACACACACACACACACACACACACACACACACACAGTCACTCAGTCACAAATCCTCCACAGTGTGATTACGTGTCTGCAGTGACACTGATGCGAGGTTACAATGACTCCGTGGTGTGGTGAGACTGGGAAAGGAATAATGCGCGGAAGAGCTTGGCATCCGACTGCGCGCGTTGTGGCGATGAGATGGGCGCGTTCGGAAATACCGCACCGAAGCACACTCGCCTATTAGTTTGCATTGCATTTGCACAGTGCGCTCAGTGCGATATTTCCGAACGTGGCCGTTGTGTGTGTGTGGGTGTGTGTGTGTGGCTGGCTGGCCTGTGTTTTGCTGCGTGGGGATCGCCATGTGAGGGGGCTAGCCAATAAGGGCCCTGTGTTGCATGTGGAGAATTGTGTAGGTTAGTGTGTGTGGTGTAGCCGAACGGGGTGGTGAGAACATGAGGGGGATGTAGCACAGCAATCGGTGACCCCTACATTAAGCTGTGTTGCTCCCGACATGCAGTGCAAATGCGTGTTGTAGCAACCGTAGCCAATGGGAAAACAGGATGCAGTGTTGCCAGGTCCGCGAATTGTAAGCGAGTTGTAAGTAGCGTGTTGAATGGCATTTTTTCTGGGCTTGTTTTCATAGACCTGGCAACAAATTAGGCGGGGGTGTCGGTGCTTGTGGCGTGTTTGTGTTTATTATTGATATTGATATTGTTTGTGAGTCTGGACGGGAGGCGGCTTTAGTGGCAGTGCAATGACAATTTTTACGCGGCTGGTGTTGAGTGTGGGCGTGCTGCGCGACATGAGGAGATAGCGGAGGATCGACGCGGAGGGTAAGTCTGTGACGTGTTAGTGTGTTTAGTGGGTTGTTGCAGTGTGTGTTGCAGTGTGTCAGTGACGTAGTAGCTGGTGCCTTTTGTTCCTGGCTGGCGCACAGCTTTTTGGGCACACCTTTTCAATTGTATAATAGATACTTCTTAAACAGATGTTTGTCCAACATTAAACTTACTTCTTAAACAGATGTTTATCTAATGTTAAACTTACTTCTTAAACAGATGTGTGTCCAACATTAAACTTACTTCTTAAACAGGTGTTGTCCAACATTAAACTTACTTCTTAAACAGGTGTTTGTCCAACATTAAACTTACTTCTTAAACAGATGTTTGTCCAACATTAAACTTACTTCTTAAACAGATGTTTGTCCAACATTAAACTTACTTCTTAAACAGGTGTTTGTCCAACATTAAACTTACTTCTTAAACAGATGTTTGTCCAACATTAAACTTACTTCTTAAACAGATGTGTGTCCAACATTAAACTTACTTCTTAAACAGATGTTTGTCCAACATTAAACTTACTTCTTAAACAGATGTTTGTCCAACATTAAACTTACTTCTTAAACAGATGTTTGTCCAACATTAAACTTACTTCTTAAACAGATGTTTGTCCAACATTAAACTTACCTCTTAAACAGATGTTTGTCCAACATTAAACTTACTTCTTAAACAGATGTTTATCTAATGTTAAACGTACTTCTTAAACAGATGTTTGTCCAACATTAAATTTACTTCTTAAACAGATGTTTGTCCAACATTAAACTTACTTCTTAAACAGATGTTTGTCCAACATTAAACTTACTTCTT
>NC_136793.1:4043306-4083306 GCF_951216825.1 Electrona antarctica
CCTATGATAACAATAAACTACATGCAACTACTCTGCAAGACATTACTCTATAAGCCATATCTCCAAAACTGGGTCAAACTGA
This sequence comes from Electrona antarctica, assembly GCF_951216825.1. Classification (NCBI taxonomy): domain Eukaryota; kingdom Metazoa; phylum Chordata; class Actinopteri; order Myctophiformes; family Myctophidae; genus Electrona; species Electrona antarctica. The sequence continues at coordinate 4,043,389 of NC_136793.1, forward strand.
ACAACCAATATGTCAATTTGAAGCTGTGATTCCCTGCTTTCAGATGACATGAAAAAAACGAAAATTCAAAAAAATCCAATGGCAGTCCCTCAGTCAAATTTTGTCACATATCATATCATATCATATCATATCATATCATATCATACTACTACTACTACTAATACACTAAACTAACTAACTAACTACTAAAGAGTCAGAGTTAATGTGGGTCGGCTAAGGGCCGATTAATTTTTTTTTACCGCTGTAGTGCGATTCAGTGCGATTCATACTCCGCTGTAGTGCGATTCAGTGCGATTCATACTCCGCTGTAGTGCGATTCAGTGCGATTCATACTCCGCTGTAGTGCGATTCAGTGCGATTCATACTCCGCTGTAGGCTCGTCAGAAATAGCCAGTAGCACCGAAGAGCCGACTTTAGGACGGTACCGCCCCCCCGAACCTCAAATGACGTCCCATTGTAGGCTCTACAGAGCCCAATGACGTCACATTGTAGGCTCTACAGAGCCCAATGACGTCACATTGTAGGGTCTACAGAGCCCAATGACGTCACATTGTAGGGTCTACAGAGCCCAATGACGTCACATTGTAGGGTCTACAGAGCCCAATGACGTCACATTGTAGGGTCTACAGAGCCCAATGACGTCACATTGTAGGGTCTACAGAGCCCAATGACGTCACATTGTAGGGTCTACAGAGCCCAATGACGTCACATTGTAGGCTCTACAGAGCCCAACCCACTTTTATTCGGCTCTAAAATAGGAGTATGAATCGGCCCTTATACTAATAAAATAAATAATATCTACAATATGAAATGAGTTATACTTACACACACAGACAGACAGGCAGACCCACAACCAATGGAAGAGAGACAGACAGACAGACAGACAGACAGACAGACAGACAGACAGACAGACAGACAGACAGACAGACAGACAGACAGACAGACAGAAACATGCAGAGGAAAAAAAATGAAAGCATTAATTAAAATCATGGAGTGAACACAGACATGCACATATTATAGTTACATTAATATGCACGCACGCACGCACGCACGCACGCACGCACGCACGCACGCACGCACGCACCTAAAAAGCAGCATGTGAATCATTATTATGGATGCATACAGAAATGTACACAGACCACATTCCAGTGTAGTATGTGTGCATACACGCACACGCACGCACACACGCAATGCATACATGCATGCACACGCACACACGCAACGCACACACGCATGCACATGCAGACACGCAACGCATACACGCACACACGTACCTAAAAAGAAGTCTGTAAATCAGATGCCTACTACAGACTCACTCCCAATCTAAACTATGGAATGAACTTCCCATTACAGTCAGAACTACAGACTCACTCCCAATCTAAACTATGGAATGAACTTCCCATTACAGTCAGAACTACAGACTCACTCCCAATCTAAACTATGGAATGAACTTCCCATTGCAGTCAGAACTACAGACTCACTCCCAATCTAAACTATGGAATGAACTTCCCATTACAGTCAGAACTACAGACTCACTCCAAATCTAAACTATGGAATGAACTTCCCATTACAGTCAGAACTACAGACTCACTCCCAATCTAAACTATGGAATGAACTTCCCATTACAGTCAGAACTACAGACTCACTCCCAATCTAAACTATGGAATGAACTTCCCATTACAGTCAGAACTACAGACTCACTCCCAATCTAAACTATGGAATGAACTTCCCATTACAGTCAGAACTACAGACTCACTCCCAATCTAAACTATGGAATGAACTTCCCATTACAGTCAGAACTACAGACTCACTCCCAATCTAAACTATGGAATGAACTTCCCATTACAGTCAGAACTACAGACTCACTCCCAATCTAAACTATGGAATGAACTTCCCATTACAGTCAGAACTACAGACTCACTCCCAATCTAAACTATGGAATGAACTTCCCATTACAGTCAGAACTACAGACTCACTCCCAATCTAAACTATGGAATGAACTTCCCATTACAGTCAGAACTACAGACTCACTCCCAATCTAAACTATGGAATGAACTTCCCATTACAGTCGGAACTACAGACTCACTCCCAATCTAAACTATGGAATGAACTTCCCATTGCAGTCGGAACTACAGACTCACTCCCAATCTAAACTATGGAATGAACTTCCCATTGCAGTCGGAACTACAGACTCACTCCCAATCTAAACTATGGAATGAACTTCCCATTGCAGTCAGAACTACAGACTCACTCCCAATCTAAACTATGGAATGAACTTCCCATTGCAGTCAGAACTACAGACTCACTCCCAATCTAAACTATGGAATGAACTTCCCATTGCAGTCAGAACTACAGACTCACTCCCAATCTAAACTATGGAATGAACTTCCCATTGCAGTCAGAACTACAGACTCACTCCCAATCTAAACTATGGAATGAACTTCCCATTACAGTCAGAACTACAGACTCACTCCCAATCTAAACTATGGAATGAACTTCCCATTACAGTCAGAACTACAGACTCACTCCCAATCTAAACTATGGAATGAACTTCCCATTACAGTCAGAACTACAGACTCACTCCCAATCTAAACTATGGAATGAACTTCCCATTACAGTCAGAACTACAGACTCACTCCCAATCTAAACTATGGAATGAACTTCCCATTACAGTCAGAACTACAGACTCACTCCCAATCTAAACTATGGAATGAACTTCCCATTACAGTCAGAACTACAGACTCACTCCCAATCTAAACTATGGAATGCACTTCCCATTACAGTCGGAACTACAGACTCACTCCCAATCTAAACTATGGAATGAACTTCCCATTGCAGTCAGAACTACAGACTCACTCCCAATCTAAACTATGGAATGAACTTCCCATTACAGTCAGAACTACAGACTCACTGCCAATCTAAACTATGGAATGAACTTCCCATTACAGTCAGAACTACAGACTCACTCCCAATCTAAACTATGGAATGAACTTCCCATTACAGTCAGAACTACAGACTCACTCCCAATCTAAACTATGGAATGATCTTCCCATTGCAGTCAGAACTACAGACTCACTCCCAATCCAAACTATGGAATGAACTTCCCATTGCAGTCAGAACTACAGACTCACTCCCAATCCAAACTATGGAATGAACTTCCCATTGCAGTCAGAACAACAGACTCACTCCCGATCTTCCGCCGTAGTCTGAAAACCCACCTCTTCAGACTCCATCATGGCCCGTAGCACTTACCCTAGCCCCTTAGCACTTTATGTAGACTTAGATAGCATTTTATACAGACTTATAGCATGTTACGTAGACAGCACTAGAATTGCATTGTATGTAGTCATAGCACTTCATAGTAAATATGGATAGCATAGCATAGCATAGCATAGCATAGCATAGCATAGCATAGCATAGTATAGTATAGTATAGTATAGTATAGTATAGTATAGTATAGTATAGTATAGTATATATGTATAGTTTCATTATATAGATATTCCACTCTTAGCTTACACATGTTTCATGATAACTACTTTTTATATATGTGATGTATTGACATGCTTTTTGTTCTTGCTTATTGTAAATCGCTCTGGATTAAGAGCATCTGATAAATGACTACATTGTAAATTGTAAGTGTGCACCCACACACACACACACACACACGCGTGCGTGCGTGAGTGTGTGCGTTAGAGCGTGCGTGCGTGCGTGTGTGCGTGCAAACCCTTTACAGAAAGAAGAACAAGCCCAGAGTTGCTTGTAATGAGCAGACATGGCAACGGTGAGCAGGGGTCACTCCGGGTCAGACAGACTGGAATGACATTAGCCACGCCCCCTGGGAGCCTGACGGATTAATAAAACCAACATCACAGCGTAGAGACTTAACCCTCTATTCACAATCTGGAGCGTCTGGGACGTGTGGAGCGTTGTCCAGGGTGTTTTAGAGAAGGGAGAAGAGTCTGGGACGTGTGGAGCGTTGTCCAGGGTGTTTTAGAGAAGGGAGAAGAGTCTGGGACGTGTGGAGCGTTGTCCAGGGTGTTTTAGAGAAGGGAGAAGAGTCTGGAACGTGTGGAGCGTTGTCCAGGGTGTTTTAGAGAAGGGAGAAGAGTCTGGGACGTGTGGAGCGTTGTCCAGGGTGTTTTAGAGAAGGGAGAAGAGTCTGGGACGTGTGGAGCGTTGTCCAGGGTGTTTTAGAGAAGGGAGAAGAGTCTGGAACGTGTGGAGCGTTGTCCAGGGTGTTTTAGAGAAGGGAGAAGAGTCTGGGACGTGTGGAGCGTTGTCCAGGGTGTTTTAGAGAAGGGAGAAGAGTCTGGGACGTGTGGAGCGTTGTCCAGGGTGTTTTAGAGAAGGGAGAAGAGTCTAGTACGTGTGGAGTGTTGTCCAGGGTGTTTTAGAGAAGGGAGAAGAGTCTAGTACGTGTGGAGCGTTGTCCAGGGTGTTTTAGAGAAGGGAGAAGAGTCTGGGACGTGTGGAGCGTTGTCCAGGGTGTTTTAGAGAAGGGAGAAGAGTCTGGGACGTGTGGAGCGTGGTCCAGGGTGTTTTAGAGAAGGGAGAAGAGTCTGGGACGTGTGGAGCGTTGTCCAGGGTGTTTTAGAGAAGGGAGAAGAGTCTGGGACGTGTGGAGCGTTGTCCAGGGTGTTTTAGAGAAGGGAGAAGAGTCTGGGACGTGTGGAGCGTTGTCCAGGGTGTTTTAGAGAAGGGAGAAGAGTCTGGGACGTGTGGAGCGTTGTCCAGGGTGTTTTAGAGAAGGGAGAAGAGTCTAGTACGTGTGGAGCGTTGTCCAGGGTGTTTTAGAGAAGGGAGAAGAGTCTAGTACGTGTGGAGCGTTGTCCAGGGTGTTTTAGAGAAGGGAGAAGAGTGTGGGACGTGTGGAGCGTTGTCCAGGGTGTTTTAGAGAAGGGAGAAGAGTGTGGGACGTGTGGAGCGTTGTCCAGGGTGTTTTAGAGAAGGGAGAAGAGTCTGGGACGTGTGGAGCGTTGTCCAGGGTGTTTTAGAGAAGGGAGAAGAGTCTGTGACGCGTGGAGCGTTGTCCAGGGTGTTTTAGAGAAGGGAGAAGTGTGTGTGTGTGTGTGTGTGTGTGTGTGTCTGCGTCAATTTAACAAACGTGCAGACGATCAGAAATCAGCAGAGAGTGATCGACGTTTGCGCTACTCTATGCCGAATTGAAGTGGACTCGTTCGGCCCCAGACTTTTTTTTCTCTCCCTGGAAATAAAAACGTCTGGGTTTCCGAGGCTAGAACGGGAGAGTCTGTGGTTTGTTTCAGAGGTGAAATGGAGCAACGTAGAGACGCTGGCATCCAGAAACACACAACGTAGAGATTCTATAGGCAACGAATGATGGTGTAACGCAACCACACATGTGCAGTAACACAACCACACATGTACAGTAACACAACCACACATGTACAGTAACACAACCACACATGTACAGTAAGGGTGTAATTGTGGGGAAATGCAAATAAACAGTGTTTATTTGCATAAACACCTCCCTCCCTCCCTCCCTCCCTCCCCACACACACACACACACACACACACACACACACACACACACACACACACACACACACACACACACACACACACACACACACACACACACACACACACACACACACACACACACACACACACACACACACACACACAATTAAGTCCTGTGGCTCTACCCAGTACCTGGGCCCTCATCAAACCCTGTACACTCAATACACTGCCCCCCCGCTGCCACCCTTAGATCTCCATATATGGAGCGGACCTGTTCTGACATTCCATATGTTGATCTGACCTCATCAAACCCTGTACACTCAAGACATGCTCCTTATATGGCCAGTATACAGAATTAATTCCATGTTGATCTGGCCCCCAATTTACGCTCTTAATCCAGAGCGATTTACAGTAAGCGAGAACAAAAGCATGGTGATAAATCATATACATAAAGACTACTTATGGACGGCGGTGGCTCAGCGGTAGAGTGGCTGGATGGTAACCGCAAGGTTCTTGGCTCCCCCAGAGTTAGTGTGGAAGTGTCCTTGAGCAAGACTCTGAACCCCTGATTGCTCCTGATGTGCAGGTCGGTGCCTTGCACCAACCTGCGTGAATGTGTGTGTGAATGGGTGAATGCAATACACAATGTTTAAGTGCCTTGGATAAAAGTGCTATATAAATGAACCATACCATTTACCATTTTAGTTATCCTGAATCCTACGTAAGCTACGAGCATACCAGTGGAATATCTCTATATGCCAAAGCGCCAGCGCTCGCCCAGCAGTCTGCCGTCAACGAGGCAACGAGGCAGGCGTGCGAGCGACCTCGCCCTGGGACGTCTTACTGCTAATGTAATGTGTAGTAGTAAAATGTGTAGTATTACTGTGTTGATGATGATGTTTTATTGCTAATATAATGTGTAGTATTACTGTGTTGATGATGATGTTTTATTGCTAATATAATGTGTAGTATTACTGTGTTGATGATGATGTTTTATTGCTAATATAATGTGTAGTATTACTGTGTTGATGATCACGTTTTATTGAGATCGAAGGCAGTTAAAACTATGGAATCGTGCAATTCCCCTCAGTGTGACACTCAACAGCATCCATCATTCACCCTCATCCCACCAGTGTCATGTCCATGTAACCATCTGTGAACTGAAGACTGAATGAACCTCTGTGACTATCAAACTGGTCTGTGGCCCTCACAGGCAGGTGTAGGAGTGAATAACTGGTCTGTGGCCCTCACAGGCAGGTGTAGGAGTGAATAACTGGTCTGTGGCCCTCACAGGCAGGTGTATGAGTGAATAACTGGTCTGTGGCCCTCACAGACAGGTGTAGGAGTGAATAACTGGTCTGTGACCCTCACAGGCAGGTGTATGAGTGAATAACTGGTCTGTGGCCCTCACAGGCAGGTGTAGGAGTGAATAACTGGCCTGTGGCCCTCACAGACAGTGTAGGAGTCAATAACTGGTCTGTGGCCCTCACAGGCAGGTGTAGGAGTGAATAACTGGTATGTGGCCCTCACAGACAGTGTAGGAGTGAATAACTGGTCTGTGGCCCTCACAGGCAGGTGTAGGAGTGAATAACTGGTCTGTGGCCCTCACAGGCAGGTGTAGGAGTGAATAACTGGTATGTGGCCCTCACAGACAGTGTAGGAGTGAATAACTGGTCTGTGGCCCTCACAGGCAGGTGTAGGAGTGAATAACTGGTCTGTGACCCTCACAGGCAGGTGTAGGAGTGAATGACTGGTATGTGGCTCTCACAGGCAGGTGTAAGAGTGAATAACTGGCCTGTGGCCCTCACAGACAGGTGTAGTAGTGAATAACAAGTATGTGGCCCTCACAGACAGTGTAGGAGTGAATAACTGGTCTGTGGCCCTCACAGACAGGTGTAGGAGTGAATAACTGGTATGTGGCCCTCACAGACAGGTGTAGTAGTGAATAACTGGTCTGTGGCCCTCACAGGCAGGTGTAGGAGTGAATAACTGGTCTGTGGCCCTCACAGGCAGGTGTAGGAGTGGCCCTCACAGGCAGGTGTAGGAGTGAATAACTGGTCTGTGGCCCTCACAGGCAGCTGTAGGAGTGAATAACTGGTCTGTGGCCCTCACAGGCAGGTGTAGGAGTGAATAACTGGTCTGTGACCCTCACAGGCATGTGTAGGAGTGAATAACTGGTCTGTGGCCCTCACAGACAGGTGTATGAGTGAATAACTGGTATGTAGGAGTGAATAACTGGCCTGTGGCCCTCACAGGCAGGTGTAGGAGTGAATAACTGGTCTGTGGCCCTCACAGACAGGTGTAGGAGTGAATAACTGGTCTGTGGCCCTCACAGGCAGGTGTAGGAGTGAATAACTGGTCTGTGGCCCTCACAGGCAGGTGTAGGAGTGAATAACTGGTCTGTGGCCCTCACAGGCAGGTGTAGGAGTGAATAACTGGTCTGTGGCCCTCACAGGCAAGTGTAGGAGTGAATAACTGGTCTGTGGCCCTCACAGGCAGGTGTAGGAGTGAATAACTGGTCTGTGGCCCTTACAGGCAGGTGTAGGAGTGAATAACTGGTCTGTGGCCCTCACAGACAGGTGTAGGAGTGAATAACTGGTCTGTGGCCCTCACAGGCAGGTGTAGGAGTGAATAACTGGTCTGTGGCCCTCACAGGCAGGTGTAGGAGTGAATAACTGTAGTAGTGCAGATACAACATAGCCAGCCTCCCTTCACCAGTCAGAATAACTTTCAATAGCTATAGCATACTATACTATACTATACTATACTATACTATACTATACTATACTATACTAGACTAATACTAGAGCCTATACAAAAAGCATGGAATACGGATGTGTATATTACAGGAAACTCCCGTTAAACTTTCCAACAAACTCCGGTAAACTCCTGAATTGTACCATCACACCTGTATATTACCGTATATTAACTGCATGCCCGCTAAACTTGAGGTTTACGGGAAAATACAGTGACCATAATTGCACGTTAACTCCTCTTTTCACGCAGTGTATAGCCTACTATACTATACTATACTATACACTACACTACACTACACTACACTACACTACTATACATCTAGATCCAACCCATTATAAAATCTACTGTATGACATGCATACATATTATGACACACACACACACACACACACACAGTTCGTCAGCCTGTTCGTGACTCAGAGGTGATACGTCACTCACAACCAAACCACGATAAGCCGATTAATCCACATCCTCATTAACAACAATAACAATAATAATAATAATAATACAAATAATAACAATAATAATAATAACAATAATTACTTATCGCTACTGGCGTCGGTGGGGGCGGGGCTGGGGGTCGCGGCAGCATCAGAGTCTGTTTTAGTGCAATAAGGAGCAAAGGGGGTCCAAGCGGGGGTCCGCGGACCCCCCGGGGTCCAAGCAGAGGTCCGCGGACCCCCCGGGGTCCAAGCAGAGGTCCGCGGACCCCCCGGCAGACTCCTGGCGACACATCCACATGGCGTGCTGCTGCTGCTGCTGTTGTGAGATCTGCTGTTATTAGAGCTGTAGACCCATCTGGCTGCTCTCAGCCTGAGGTGGAACATTGTTTACAGATCCAATGTCAGAGCTGTAGATCCTCCAGTTTGCTGTAGATCCAAATCCAACCTGTTTGGTTTAAAATCCGTTGAATTAAATGCAACGAAATGAGATTAAATGTTTCCGGTAGGAAGTGACCGAGCCTTATAAGGAGCTTGTGTCTCTAACAGAGGAAACAGCGTCTGGTTGGAAATGAGTTTAAATTTAACTCAATGCTTTCATTTCCCTCAGAGTCAAACCTTCAACAACACAGTCTGGCAACCGGCGGCGCTGTTGCCACATACTGAGACGGAAACAAGCGACCAGGTCTATGAAATGAAAACAAGCCACTCCACAATGTGAATATTCATAATAGCAGAAATTACAGAAATAAGAACACAGCTCTGGTTTGGGGGTCCCTGGTATCTCTACGTTTCAGATGGGGGTCCCTGGTATCTCTACGTTTCAGATGGGGGTCCCTGGTAGCTCTATAGCTCTATGTTTCAGATGGGGGTCCCTGGTATCTCTACGTTTCAGATGGGGGTCCCTGGTATCTCTACGTTTCAGATGGGGGTCCCTGGTAGCTCTATAGCTCTATGTTTCAGATGGGGGTCCCTGGTATCTCTATGTTTCAGATGGGGGTCCCTGGTAGCTCTTGTAATGATTCATGCCAAATACAGCTAAGTAAGTCTGTGTACTGAACTTGAGATACAGTGTACTTCATGAGTTACAGTGCAGCCTGCGTTGTGCTTGATAGCGAGATGTTTCTCTGTCTGCATTGTACTGTCTTGATATGTGAAGCATTCTGTTAGGTGGCACCCATAAGGTCCTCCCATAAGGATATGTGAGGCATCCTGTTAGGTGGCACCCATAAGGTCCGCCTGGTATGCCGACAGTAAGGCTAGCCTTGTACATCGTGAGGTCAACCTTGCACATCATCATGCCACGTTCCTATGTCGCGTATCTTCATATCTTGCTGTCTGTTTCTATGATCCAGCACTATATATATTCCCTATCTGTCTAATAAACTTTGTGAATCTATGGTGTGATACTGCCTCTGTGTCTCATCATTGGTTCTCCCGGGCCCATCTCTGTACCGACAGAGGTACTTCAACTGTATCGTCACACACCACCCAGCCTACACACACTACCTGCCGGTCAGAACCAGACCGAGGTTCCATTTAGATCACAACAGCTCTATAGCTCTATGTTTCAGATGGGGGTCCCTGGTAGCTATATAGCTCTATGTTTCAGATGGGGGTCCCTGGTATCTCTAAGTTTCAGATGGGGGTCCCTGGTAGCTCTATAGCTCTATGTTTCAGATGGGGGTCCCTGGTATCTCTATGTTTCAGATGGGGGTCCTTGACTTAAACAATGTTTGATAACAGCTGGTTTAGACAACATTTAGAAACAAGCCCAAATAAACAACTACACTTTAGAAACAAGACCAAATAAATAACTACACTTTAGAAACAAGACTAAATAAACAACTACACTTTAGAAACAAGACCAAATAAACAACTACACTTTAGAAACAAGACCAAATAACAACTACACTTTAGAATCAAGACCAAATAAACAACTACACTTTAGAAACAAGACCAAATAAACAACTACACTTTAGAAACAAGACCAAATAAACAACTACACTTTAGAAACAAGACCAAATAAATAACTACACTTTAGAAACAAGACTAAATAAACAACTACACTTTAGAAACAAGACCAAATAAACAACTACACTTTAGAAACAAGACCAAATAACAACTACACTTTAGAATCAAGACCAAATAAACAACTACACTTTAGAAACAAGACCAAATAAACAACTACACTTTAGAAACAAGACCAAATAAACAACTACACTTTAGAAACAAGACCAAATAAACAACTACACTTTAGAAACAAGACCAAATAAACAACTACACTTTAGAAACAAGACCAAATAAACAACTACACTTTAGAAACAAGACCAAATAAACAACTACACTTTAGAAACAAGACCAAATAAATAACTACACTTTAGAAACAAGACCAACAACTACACTTTAGAAACAAGACCAAATAAACAACTACACTTTAGAAACAAGACCAAATAAACAACTCACTTTAGAAACAAGACCAAATAAACAACTACACTTTAGAAACAAGCCCAATAATAAACAACTACACGTTAGAAACAAGCCCAAATAAACAACTACACTTTAGAAACAAGACCAAAAAACCTCAACCACAAATATTTAGATGCGACTTCACAGAAAAAACAAGCCCAAAGTCGCTTATAACGAGCGGACATGGCAACCCAGACCGGTGTCCCAACTATAAATACCACAGCCTCGGAGGCCCCGCCCACCGGACGAGGCACATTGGTCGATACGCCTTGGCCCCGCCCTCCCTCCGCCCCCCCCTCGTGGGTTCAGCGGGTTGACGAGAACAGCGCAGATCTACACGCTCAGTGCTCGTCGCGTGCACGACGCTCCGTGAGCTTGTAGATCTACGCTGTACGGCGCAATGGAAACACGACGCTCAGTGACGTCAGGACGACTATCTATTGGACGCCGCTTGAGTCCGTCAAACGACGCAGGGCTTCCATAAATAGAAGGAGAGAAGATATGAAACTATTATTATTATTATTATTATTATTATTATTATTAATGTGAACTGACTGACAGGTCCTTCTAAAAAAATAGAATATTGTTCATTTTCTTCTGTAATATTAATCAAAAAGTGAGAAACTTTTAGATTCATATTGTGCATGAAGTGAACTATTTCAAATGTTTCATGAAAATAAAATAAAAAATCCTCCCAAAATATTAGATTTTTTTACGAGACCAAAAATGATTGTTTTAATCCAGAAATGTCAAACATCTGAAAAGTATAATTCATGTATGAAGTCAATATACTTCTACTTTTTAACAAATAATGTCATGGAGGTGATCAGCCTTTATGTGTCACTGTTGAGGTGTTCTGGAAGTCCAGGTTTGCTTTGATAACAGCCATACATTAATTTGTATTGTTCAGTCTTATGTCTCACACCTTCCTCTTGGACAATACAACCTAGATTCTCTGTGAGGTTCAGGTCAGGCCAGTTGGCTGGTCAGTTAAGCACAGTAATACCATTGTCAGTACACCAGTTACTAGTAGTTTTAACACAGTAATACCATAGTCAGTACACCAGTTACTAGTAGTTTTGGCTCTGTGGGTGTTAGGTAATTTCTGATATACTGTTGGTTGTATGACCTCTTGAACTCATGGCCTGTCACTGGCCTCACTCTCTCCTGTATTCTATCTGTCAAACTCTGCCTTGGTCAGACTGGCTCCTGTCAACTCTGCCTTGGTCAGACTGGCTCCTGTCAACTCTGCCTTGGTCAGACTGGCTCCTGTGAAGGCCAAAGCAACACCCGGAACACATTAACATTTGTTTACCAGACTGCCCGTCTGTGTTTGTGACTTGATATCCATAAGCCATATCTTGAGCATGAGGAGTTATTTTGACGTCAGAACAAACAAACGTTGGAAGTCTCGAAGCGTCGAGAACATTCTGGAACTCTGTCGAGCTTTCTATTCTACCACATCCAATCACAGATTGACAACACTTGTGTTCGTCCATCACTTGTGCCTACGTAATTTGTACTATATAATCCTACTCATAACAATTGTACACCAGGACCTCCATGATTGATCTCTGACAAAATTGTTGTATTGTGTATAGAGGCTGTGACCTGTTTGACTTGTAAACCAGATAATTAAGACTAAAACTAAACTTACATTACCTTAATTCCTCCATTTCTTGTGTCCGCTTCATCAATTATTTCAGGTAATACCTTTTCCATGCATTTTGACTATTCTGTGTATCATTTATAACTGCATATCACTTTTATGTTTTATACTAAATATATACTGAATACTTGATCTTTAAAGTGGCTAAAACTACTTTTAATGAATATCCTACTAAATTATCACCATTTACCTCACATTGACTATATCCAAAGTATTCTTGTTAATGCTAAAACTTATAACATTGACAATCTAAATTGCATTCTAAATGCTCCTGACTGGGTTTTATGTTGGAACCCCAATTCTATATTAATGACTCTTAAAGGTATTAATAGGGAATTACAGTTTAACATTATAACATTAATGATAAAGTTAATATGTTTAATCAGGTTGAGTACTTTTACTCTATTACATTTCCAGAGTTTCACTCTGCCACTTCCTATCAGAATTAAGGAAGCTTCACTCAAATATAATACATTGAAACAGTCTAACAAGACCCCATTAAGATCCATATTCCTATCTTAAATATTTCCAACAGTGGGATCAAAAGGAAAGCAGCATTTACATAAAGCTGGTCAACATTAATACTGAAGCACAAAGTGCTCTAAAATATCTTGACCAACAGTCATTAAAACAGTATTCAGAGCTCTTAGCTAATCTTTTTACAATATATAACCAAAACAAACATGGGCTTTGCTGCCACCCTGTGGTGATGAGAGAATATTGCTGGTTCAGCTCGAGATGTTGATGCCTATGGCAGTGCATCCCAAAGTGGGGTCGGGGGACCCCCAGGGGTCCTTGAGGGAGTTCCAGGGGGTCCCCAGCTCAATGATGATTAGGAACCAAATGGACCCTTATGGGACTGTAACTCTAAGAGTGTACAAATGGAACCAAATGGACCCTTATGGGTCTGTAACTCTGAGTGTACAAATGGAACCAAATGGACCCTTATGGGTCTGTAACTCTGAGTGTACAAATGGAACCAAATGGACCCTTATGGGTCTGTAACTCTGAGAGTGTACAAATGGAACCAAATGGACCCTTATGGGTCTGTAACTCTGAGTGTACAAATGGAACCAAATGGACCCTTATGTGTCTGTAACTCTGAGAGTGTACAAATGGAACCAAATGGACCCTCATGGGTCTGTAACTCTGAGAGTGTACAAATGGAACCAAATGGACCCTTATGGGTCTGTAACTCTGAGAGTGTACAAATGGAACCAAATGGACCCTTATGGGTCTGTAACTCTGAGTGTACAAATGGAACCAAATGGACCCTTATGGGTCTGTAACTCTGAGTGTACAAATGGAACCAAATGGACCCTTATGGGTCTGTAACTCTGAGAGTGTACAAATGGAACCAAATGGACCCTTATGGGTCTGTAACTCTGAGAGTGTACAAATGGAACCAAATGGACCCTTATGGGTCTGTAACTCTGAGTGTACAAATGGAACCAAATGGACCCTTATGGGTCTGTAACTCTGAGAGTGTACAAATGGAACCAAATGGACCCTTATGGGTCTGTAACTCTGAGAGTGTACAAATGTTTGTACACTCTCAGAGTTAAATTAACAGTGATTTTACGATATAAATTGGGGGTCCCAGAGATAGAAATGCTATTAAATGGGGGTCCGTAGACTAATGCATGTCAAACTGGGGGGTCCTTGAAATTAAACGGGTTGAGAATCACTGCTAGAGCCGTAACTATCTTCTCTTATATGGGGGTCCCTGGAATATCTCTTCAAATGGGGGTCCGCCGGCTGATTAGTATCAATTTGGGGGTCCTTGACATGAAATGGTTTGGGAACCACTGGCCTATGGGACCCAACAGAGACATTATGTCTCTCCACCTATGGGACCCGATATCTCTCCACCTATGGGACCCAACATGGAGACATTGATGTCTCTCCACCTATGGGACCCAACATGGAGACATTGATGTCTCTCCACCTATGGGACCCGATGTCTCTCCACCTATGGGACCCAACATGGAGACATTGATGTCTCTCCACCTATGGGACCCAACATGGAGACATTGATGTCTCTCCACCTATGGGACGCAACAGAGACATTATGTCTCTCCACCTATGGGACCAAACTTGGAGACATTGATGTCTCTCCATCTATGGGACCCAACATGGAGACGTTGATGTGTCTCCACCTATGGGACCCAACATATAGCAGATCTACAAGCTCACAGTTTACTATTATAATACATGCTGCATACATCTTATATTATTGTAGCGCCGGCCGCAGCTAGAAGAATAGGACAGATGACAAGGAGTTATATCACTGGAACGCCACCGGTCGCTCCGTTTATTAAAGCTTCTCCTCCAACAGTTAACAACATCAACACCGACGCTCCACAACACTGCGTCATCATAGCACGACAGCCTTCAGGCAGAACCAAACGATCCCCGAGCCTACATTATTATATTAGCATTATGTTAATAGCATTGCGTTCTAATCCAACGATTTTATCCACATTCTCCTCCTCATTAACGTTAACCACTCTTCCATCTTTGAACAGTATGAAAACATCCGGTGTGCAGCGTTAAAAAGAGGAAACAAACACTTTAAACAGATCAGTTCCGTCTCTAACCGTTCCTACTTCACTGTGTTCTTCTGTCTGTCTGTGGAGGTTTACGGTACAACAGCGACGCCCTGTGGGTGCATGTGCTCATTACACCACCATGCATTAGTTTAAACTTTACATCACGTTATGATGAGACCAAATGGACCCTTAATTATTAGATCTTTAACTCTTGAGAGTGTAAAATGAAACCAAATGGACCCGTATGTTATCTCTCCTAATGGTACCAACATCATGTTATCTCTCCTAATGGTACCAACATCATATTATCTCTCCTAATGGTACCAACATCATGTTATCTCTCCTAATGGTACCAACATCATGTTATCTCTCCTAATGGTACCAACATCATGTTATCTCTCCTAATGGTACCAACACCATGTTATCTCTCCTAATGGTACCAACATCATGTTATCTCTCCTAATGGTACCAACAACATGTTATCTCTCCTAATGGTACCAACACCATGTTATCTCTCCTAATGGTACCAATAACACCATGTTATCTCTCCTAATGGTACCAACACCATGTTATCTCTCCTAATAGTACCAACAACATGTTATCTCTCCTAATGGTACCAACACCATGTTATCTCTCCTAATGGTACCAACAACATGTTCTCTCCTAATGGTACCAACACCATGTTATCTCTCCTAATGGTACCAACACCATGTTATCTCTCCTAATGGTACCAATAACACCATGTTATCTCTCCTAATGGTACCAACACCATGTTATCTCTCCTAATGGTACCAACAACATGTTATCTCTCCTAATGGTATTTGTTACATAAATATTTATGTAACAGATAAGGGAAGGCTCGAAGACCAATTTGTTGGAAATATATTTAAGATAAAACCAATTTGTTGCATAAAAAATGCAGAAGGGACAATTAATGATTTACTAATGATATAAAGGACTGTATAATACTGAAACTATAAAAATACTTTTAAGAAAGTAATCAAAGAGTACAAATAAATACTCAGCACCACAACTCTAGGCAGAGAGCCTCTAACATTGGTAATAAATGGTTATTAAACCATTCAGATGACAAAGTTAACAATTAGCTTTAACAGGATTACTTTTAAGAGAAAGATCAACATCCAAATGTTAATCTGAGCAGGAAATACTCTTTTAGAAAAATACCTTAAGTACCCAATAAGAAAAATGATACCACCAGAAAGAAGTGAGTCCAGTCAAGAGCAGATCTGGTTTTGTCGGTTAATTTTCCAGTTCAGAGAGACAGGACAGATACCCACATACAGCCAAATTACAAAATCTCTCTCCCTGTGCCACAAAATGCACAGGGTTGTCTCTGCCTGACACATCATGTCCCAGGCATTAATACTGTAGATCACGTCAGTTGTTGATAAACGTTCAGTGGCTGAATAGATAGTTCATTTCCGCAATATGCCACGCTGGCGCTGGTTGTCGAGCGCTCATTGGACCAGCACATGGATGATGAGACTGGTATCATGACATCTTCCTTGGTTCCGTCATTGAGGGCCATAGACCGGGAAAGCACAGAGGCTGGCGTTGCTATGGCAACCTGAAGATAACATTCTTTCCCTGCTAGCTGTAAACTTTCGACAGAGAGAAATACTCCTATCTACTTTCTCACTAGGCACCAAGGTCAAATACATGCAGTCTCATATCAAAATAGACCTCTCAGTATGCGAGTTAACTTGACTGTGGAAAGTCTAATAGAGACAGTGAATCTGAACTTGGCGTCAGGCAACCCATAATATAAGTATGATAAAATAATAAAGGATAATATAGGTCTGAGATGATTAGGCATGTGGATGGTGACATGACATAAATAGGATAAGGAGAACAACCCGGAGTAAACAGGCAGTAGGCTATGAGTAAAATGATGATAAAAGGGCAAGATGACAAAATATGACCTATAAGGAACACGGTCTGGGCAGAAATTAGATGTAAACTCAGTGGCACACAGGGCATGAAGATACAAAGTTATTGGGAACATGGAAACTACCATCCACCAAAATAACAGATCTACAATAACTCAAAATTATCCATCAACCAACACCATGTTATCTCTCCTAATGGTACCAACATCATGTTATCTCTCCTAATGGTACCAACACCATGTTATCTCTCCTAATGGTACCAATAACACCATGTTATCTCTCCTAATGGTACCAACACCATGTTATCTCTCCTAATGGTACCAACATCATGTTGAGAGAGAGAGAGAGAGAGAGAGAGAGAGAGAGAGAGAGAGAGAGAGAGAGAGAGAGAGATAGAGATAGAGATAGAGATAGATAGATAGATATAGAGAGAGAGGTAGATAGATAGATAGATATAGATAGATAGATAGATAGATAGATAGATAGATAGATAGATAGATAGATAGATAGATAGATAGATAGATAGATAGATAGATAGATAGAGAGATAGATAGATAGATAGAGAGAGAGAGAGAGAGAGAGAGAGACTTATGTTGTTTTTTTTAAATTCAGTGTTATCTTGTTTTATTGAAATAACGTTTGTCAATGTACAAGAATCTAACCAAAATTATGTTAATATTTTATTTGAAATTTGTTTAATCTGGCCAAAATTACATCACTGGGTAAATTTGTGGTAGACTTGCATATTATGCTCTGATTGCTCTCTAGCAGCGAGATAATTTTCGTCAACCTTTTGTCACTGACGAAAATAATACTAAAAACTGATTTTATATTTAGTTGACTAAAACCAGACATGGGGCCCTATTAAGCAAGACGAAAAACCCATGCGGTAATACAGATTTCGCCCTCGCTCTGCGCCTTTTCGTATTATGGAAGCCGTGGTGAGCGCTCACTCATATGGAATACCACGTTCCTGCATAATTTAGCATTGGGGGAGTGTCCATATGTTAATTATTTTCGCTTTGCGCTAATTTGCTATTAAGCCCCTTGACCTAAAAACACTCAGCGCATACCGATTCCGCCTGGGTCTGACCACGTCTTAAAAGCAAAAAGCACTGTTTGATTTTACACTTGAGCGGCTCTGGAGTGCTGCTGGAGTGTTGCCATGTCTGTTTTCTTTTTCTGCAAAGTTGCTTGTAAATATTGGTAGTTGTGGTTGCTTTTCTTGTTTCTAAAGTGCTTATTTGGGCTTTCCTCCTAATGTTGTTTAAACCAGTGATCCTCACACAGCGACATTCCCATGTCAAGGACCCCCAGATGAATGCATTTGCCCAACTAAGCCAGTGACCCCCATGACAGATTTGTGTTTTTAAATGTTTCAATAACATTTTTCAAAAATATTCTTATTTTTTTCAAAGATTACTTTTGAAAATAGCAGATCTACCAGCTCACAATGCATCACATTCATTCATTAAAACAATGAACTCTGACTGCAGGGGGATATATATTTATAATGATCATTATAACAATGTGCAAGAAAATATGTAAAAAGAAGGAAGAACTTTATTCATTATTTATTTGTGGACAATCAAAATATGCTGGAAATTTTTATGTGGTGTCATTAAAAGGAATCTTGATATGGCAGACTCACTATCTAGAAAATAAAAACATGGCACTTCATTTAAAATAGGTTGCAGACCCCTGTTATATGCGATTCTTTAGGGAGTATGTTTATAGACCTATTTACTTGTTTCTATGAGACATGGCAACAGCAGGAGACGAGCTTTCTGGCTCAAACGTTCAAACGTTTAGATTGTAAAGGGTCATATATCGCTCATTTCTCAACCTTTAGAAACAAGACCAACAACTACACTTTAGAAACAAGACCAAATAAACAACTACACTTTAGAAACAAGACCAAATAAACAACTCACTTTAGAAACAAGACCAAATAAACAACTACACTTTAGAAACAAGCCCAATAATAAACAACTACACGTTAGAAACAAGCCCAAATAAACAACTACACTTTAGAAACAAGACCAAAAAACCTCAACCACAAATATTTAGATGCGACTTCACAGAAAAAACAAGCCCAAAGTCGCTTATAACGAGCGGACATGGTGTCCCAACTATAAATACCACAGCCTCGGAGGCCCCGCCCACCGGACGAGGCACATTGGTCGATACGCCTTGGCCCCGCCCTCCCTCCGCCCCCCCCTCGTGGGTTCAGCGGGTTGACGAGAACAGCGCAGATCTACACGCTCAGTGCTCGTCGCGTGCACGACGCTCCGTGAGCTTGTAGATCTACGCTGTACGGCGCAATGGAAACACGACGCTCAGTGACGTCAGGACGACTATCTATTGGACGCCGCTTGAGTCCGTCAAACGACGCAGGGCTTCCATAAATAGAAGGAGAGAAGATATGAAACTATTATTATTATTATTATTATTATTATTATTATTAATGTGAACTGACTGACAGGTCCTTCTAAAAAAATAGAATATTGTTCATTTTCTTCTGTAATATTAATCAAAAAGTGAGAAACTTTTAGATTCATATTGTGCATGAAGTGAACTATTTCAAATGTTTCATGAAAATAAAATAAAAAATCCTCCCAAAATATTAGATTTTTTTACGAGACCAAAAATGATTGTTTTAATCCAGAAATGTCAAACATCTGAAAAGTATAATTCATGTATGAAGTCAATATACTTCTACTTTTTAACAAATAATGTCATGGAGGTGATCAGCCTTTATGTGTCACTGTTGAGGTGTTCTGGAAGTCCAGGTTTGCTTTGATAACAGCCATACATTAATTTGTATTGTTCAGTCTTATGTCTCACACCTTCCTCTTGGACAATACAACCTAGATTCTCTGTGAGGTTCAGGTCAGGCCAGTTGGCTGGTCAGTTAAGCACAGTAATACCATTGTCAGTACACCAGTTACTAGTAGTTTTAACACAGTAATACCATAGTCAGTACACCAGTTACTAGTAGTTTTGGCTCTGTGGGTGTTAGGTAATTTCTGATATACTGTTGGTTGTATGACCTCTTGAACTCATGGCCTGTCACTGGCCTCACTCTCTCCTGTATTCTATCTGTCAAACTCTGCCTTGGTCAGACTGGCTCCTGTCAACTCTGCCTTGGTCAGACTGGCTCCTGTGAAGGCCAAAGCAACACCCGGAACACATTAACATTTGTTTACCAGACTGCCCGTCTGTGTTTGTGACTTGATATCCATAAGCCATATCTTGAGCATGAGGAGTTATTTTGACGTCAGAACAAACAAACGTTGGAAGTCTCGAAGCGTCGAGAACATTCTGGAACTCTGTCGAGCTTTCTATTCTACCACATCCAATCACAGATTGACAACACTTGTGTTCGTCCATCACTTGTGCCTACGTAATTTGTACTATATAATCCTACTCATAACAATTGTACACCAGGACCTCCATGATTGATCTCTGACAAAATTGTTGTATTGTGTATAGAGGCTGTGACCTGTTTGACTTGTAAACCAGATAATTAAGACTAAAACTAAACTTACATTACCTTAATTCCTCCATTTCTTGTGTCCGCTTCATCAATTATTTCAGGTAATACCTTTTCCATGCATTTTGACTATTCTGTGTATCATTTATAACTGCATATCACTTTTATGTTTTATACTAAATATATACTGAATACTTGATCTTTAAAGTGGCTAAAACTACTTTTAATGAATATCCTACTAAATTATCACCATTTACCTCACATTGACTATATCCAAAGTATTCTTGTTAATGCTAAAACTTATAACATTGACAATCTAAATTGCATTCTAAATGCTCCTGACTGGGTTTTATGTTGGAACCCCAATTCTATATTAATGACTCTTAAAGGTATTAATAGGGAATTACAGTTTAACATTATAACATTAATGATAAAGTTAATATGTTTAATCAGGTTGAGTACTTTTACTCTATTACATTTCCAGAGTTTCACTCTGCCACTTCCTATCAGAATTAAGGAAGCTTCACTCAAATATAATACATTGAAACAGTCTAACAAGACCCCATTAAGATCCATATTCCTATCTTAAATATTTCCAACAGTGGGATCAAAAGGAAAGCAGCATTTACATAAAGCTGGTCAACATTAATACTGAAGCACAAAGTGCTCTAAAATATCTTGACCAACAGTCATTAAAACAGTATTCAGAGCTCTTAGCTAATCTTTTTACAATATATAACCAAAACAAACATGGGCTTTGCTGCCACCCTGTGGTGATGAGAGAATATTGCTGGTTCAGCTCGAGATGTTGATGCCTATGGCAGTGCATCCCAAAGTGGGGTCGGGGGACCCCCAGGGGTCCTTGAGGGAGTTCCAGGGGGTCCCCAGCTCAATGATGATTAGGAACCAAATGGACCCTTATGGGACTGTAACTCTAAGAGTGTACAAATGGAACCAAATGGACCCTTATGGGTCTGTAACTCTGAGTGTACAAATGGAACCAAATGGACCCTTATGGGTCTGTAACTCTGAGTGTACAAATGGAACCAAATGGACCCTTATGGGTCTGTAACTCTGAGAGTGTACAAATGGAACCAAATGGACCCTTATGGGTCTGTAACTCTGAGAGTGTACAAATGGAACCAAATGGACCCTTATGGGTCTGTAACTCTGAGAGTGTACAAATGGAACCAAATGGACCCTTATGGGTCTGTAACTCTGAGTGTACAAATGGAACCAAATGGACCCTTATGTGTCTGTAACTCTGAGAGTGTACAAATGGAACCAAATGGACCCTCATGGGTCTGTAACTCTGAGAGTGTACAAATGGAACCAAATGGACCCTTATGGGTCTGTAACTCTGAGAGTGTACAAATGGAACCAAATGGACCCTTATGGGTCTGTAACTCTGAGTGTACAAATGGAACCAAATGGACCCTTATGGGTCTGTAACTCTGAGTGTACAAATGGAACCAAATGGACCCTTATGGGTCTGTAACTCTGAGAGTGTACAAATGGAACCAAATGGACCCTTATGGGTCTGTAACTCTGAGAGTGTACAAATGGAACCAAATGGACCCTTATGGGTCTGTAACTCTGAGTGTACAAATGGAACCAAATGGACCCTTATGGGTCTGTAACTCTGAGAGTGTACAAATGGAACCAAATGGACCCTTATGGGTCTGTAACTCTGAGAGTGTACAAATGTTTGTACACTCTCAGAGTTAAATTAACAGTGATTTTACGATATAAATTGGGGGTCCCAGAGATAGAAATGCTATTAAATGGGGGTCCGTAGACTAATGCATGTCAAACTGGGGGGTCCTTGAAATTAAACGGGTTGAGAATCACTGCTAGAGCCGTAACTATCTTCTCTTATATGGGGGTCCCTGGAATATCTCTTAAAATGGGGGTCCGCCGGCTGATTAGTATCAATTTGGGGGTCCTTGACATGAAATGGTTTGGGAACCACTGGCCTATGGGACCCAACAGAGACATTATGTCTCTCCACCTATGGGACCCGATATCTCTCCACCTATGGGACCCAACATGGAGACATTGATGTCTCTCCACCTATGGGACCCAACATGGAGACATTGATGTCTCTCCACCTATGGGACCCGATGTCTCTCCACCTATGGGACCCAACATGGAGACATTGATGTCTCTCCACCTATGGGACCCAACATGGAGACATTGATGTCTCTCCACCTATGGGACGCAACAGAGACATTATGTCTCTCCACCTATGGGACCAAACTTGGAGACATTGATGTCTCTCCATCTATGGGACCCAACATGGAGACGTTGATGTGTCTCCACCTATGGGACCCAACATATAGCAGATCTACAAGCTCACAGTTTACTATTATAATACATGCTGCATACATCTTATATTATTGTAGCGCCGGCCGCAGCTAGAAGAATAGGACAGATGACAAGGAGTTATATCACTGGAACGCCACCGGTCGCTCCGTTTATTAAAGCTTCTCCTCCAACAGTTAACAACATCAACACCGACGCAGTGGCAGCGGTGGCCGAACGGATAGCGGCGCGGTCTAGATACCGGAAGGTTCCCAGTTCGAACCAGCCGTCCGACACGTTAAAATTACCACCGCTGAAATGCCCTTGAACAAGGCATCAACCACTACAATGAAATGTGTTCTATGAGCAGGGCCTGGCTGGAAACAAGTTCTTGAGCTTAGCCCAGATACCCTGGGTAAATATAGATTTCATTTCATTTCATTTCATTTCATTTCATTTCATTTCACGCTCCACAACACTGCGTCATCATAGCACGACAGCCTTCAGGCAGAACCAAACGATCCCCGAGCCTACATTATTATATTAGCATTATGTTAATAGCATTGCGTTCTAATCCAACGATTTTATCCACATTCTCCTCCTCATTAACGTTAACCACTCTTCCATCTTTGAACAGTATGAAAACATCCGGTGTGCAGCGTTAAAAAGAGGAAACAAACACTTTAAACAGATCAGTTCCGTCTCTAACCGTTCCTACTTCACTGTGTTCTTCTGTCTGTCTGTGGAGGTTTACGGTACAACAGCGACGCCCTGTGGGTGCATGTGCTCATTACACCACCATGCATTAGTTTAAACTTTACATCACGTTATGATGAGACCAAATGGACCCTTAATTATTAGATCTTTAACTCTTGAGAGTGTAAAATGAAACCAAATGGACCCGTATGTTATCTCTCCTAATGGTACCAACATCATGTTATCTCTCCTAATGGTACCAACATCATATTATCTCTCCTAATGGTACCAACATCATGTTATCTCTCCTAATGGTACCAACATCATGTTATCTCTCCTAATGGTACCAACATCATGTTATCTCTCCTAATGGTACCAACACCATGTTATCTCTCCTAATGGTACCAACATCATGTTATCTCTCCTAATGGTACCAACAACATGTTATCTCTCCTAATGGTACCAACACCATGTTATCTCTCCTAATGGTACCAATAACACCATGTTATCTCTCCTAATGGTACCAACACCATGTTATCTCTCCTAATAGTACCAACAACATGTTATCTCTCCTAATGGTACCAACACCATGTTATCTCTCCTAATGGTACCAACAACATGTTCTCTCCTAATGGTACCAACACCATGTTATCTCTCCTAATGGTACCAACACCATGTTATCTCTCCTAATGGTACCAATAACACCATGTTATCTCTCCTAATGGTACCAACACCATGTTATCTCTCCTAATGGTACCAACAACATGTTATCTCTCCTAATGGTATTTGTTACATAAATATTTATGTAACAGATAAGGGAAGGCTCGAAGACCAATTTGTTGGAAATATATTTAAGATAAAACCAATTTGTTGCATAAAAAATGCAGAAGGGACAATTAATGATTTACTAATGATATAAAGGACTGTATAATACTGAAACTATAAAAATACTTTTAAGAAAGTAATCAAAGAGTACAAATAAATACTCAGCACCACAACTCTAGGCAGAGAGCCTCTAACATTGGTAATAAATGGTTATTAAACCATTCAGATGACAAAGTTAACAATTAGCTTTAACAGGATTACTTTTAAGAGAAAGATCAACATCCAAATGTTAATCTGAGCAGGAAATACTCTTTTAGAAAAATACCTTAAGTACCCAATAAGAAAAATGATACCACCAGAAAGAAGTGAGTCCAGTCAAGAGCAGATCTGGTTTTGTCGGTTAATTTTCCAGTTCAGAGAGACAGGACAGATACCCACATACAGCCAAATTACAAAATCTCTCTCCCTGTGCCACAAAATGCACAGGGTTGTCTCTGCCTGACACATCATGTCCCAGGCATTAATACTGTAGATCACGTCAGTTGTTGATAAACGTTCAGTGGCTGAATAGATAGTTCATTTCCGCAATATGCCACGCTGGCGCTGGTTGTCGAGCGCTCATTGGACCAGCACATGGATGATGAGACTGGTATCATGACATCTTCCTTGGTTCCGTCATTGAGGGCCATAGACCGGGAAAGCACAGAGGCTGGCGTTGCTATGGCAACCTGAAGATAACATTCTTTCCCTGCTAGCTGTAAACTTTCGACAGAGAGAAATACTCCTATCTACTTTCTCACTAGGCACCAAGGTCAAATACATGCAGTCTCATATCAAAATAGACCTCTCAGTATGCGAGTTAACTTGACTGTGGAAAGTCTAATAGAGACAGTGAATCTGAACTTGGCGTCAGGCAACCCATAATATAAGTATGATAAAATAATAAAGGATAATATAGGTCTGAGATGATTAGGCATGTGGATGGTGACATGACATAAATAGGATAAGGAGAACAACCCGGAGTAAACAGGCAGTAGGCTATGAGTAAAATGATGATAAAAGGGCAAGATGACAAAATATGACCTATAAGGAACACGGTCTGGGCAGAAATTAGATGTAAACTCAGTGGCACACAGGGCATGAAGATACAAAGTTATTGGGAACATGGAAACTACCATCCACCAAAATAACAGATCTACAATAACTCAAAATTATCCATCAACCAACACCATGTTATCTCTCCTAATGGTACCAACATCATGTTATCTCTCCTAATGGTACCAACACCATGTTATCTCTCCTAATGGTACCAATAACACCATGTTATCTCTCCTAATGGTACCAACACCATGTTATCTCTCCTAATGGTACCAACATCATGTTGAGAGAGAGAGAGAGAGAGAGAGAGAGAGAGAGAGAGAGAGAGAGAGAGAGAGAGATAGAGATAGAGATAGAGATAGATAGATAGATATAGAGAGAGAGGTAGATAGATAGATAGATATAGATAGATAGATAGATAGATAGATAGATAGATAGATAGATAGATAGATAGATAGATAGATAGATAGATAGATAGATAGATAGATAGAGAGATAGATAGATAGATAGATAGAGAGAGAGAGAGAGAGAGAGAGAGAGACTTATGTTGTTTTTTTTAAATTCAGTGTTATCTTGTTTTATTGAAATAACGTTTGTCAATGTACAAGAATCTAACCAAAATTATGTTAATATTTTATTTGAAATTTGTTTAATCTGGCCAAAATTACATCACTGGGTAAATTTGTGGTAGACTTGCATATTATGCTCTGATTGCTCTCTAGCAGCGAGATAATTTTCGTCAACCTTTTGTCACTGACGAAAATAATACTAAAAACTGATTTTATATTTAGTTGACTAAAACCAGACATGGGGCCCTATTAAGCAAGACGAAAAACCCATGCGGTAATACAGATTTCGCCCTCGCTCTGCGCCTTTTCGTATTATGGAAGCCGTGGTGAGCGCTCACTCATATGGAATACCACGTTCCTGCATAATTTAGCATTGGGGGAGTGTCCATATGTTAATTATTTTCGCTTTGCGCTAATTTGCTATTAAGCCCCTTGACCTAAAAACACTCAGCGCATACCGATTCCGCCTGGGTCTGACCACGTCTTAAAAGCAAAAAGCACTGTTTGATTTTACACTTGAGCGGCTCTGGAGTGCTGCTGGAGTGTTGCCATGTCTGTTTTCTTTTTCTGCAAAGTTGCTTGTAAATATTGGTAGTTGTGGTTGCTTTTCTTGTTTCTAAAGTGCTTATTTGGGCTTTCCTCCTAATGTTGTTTAAACCAGTGATCCTCACACAGCGACATTCCCATGTCAAGGACCCCCAGATGAATGCATTTGCCCAACTAAGCCAGTGACCCCCATGACAGATTTGTGTTTTTAAATGTTTCAATAACATTTTTCAAAAATATTCTTATTTTTTTCAAAGATTACTTTTGAAAATAGCAGATCTACCAGCTCACAATGCATCACATTCATTCATTAAAACAATGAACTCTGACTGCAGGGGGATATATATTTATAATGATCATTATAACAATGTGCAAGAAAATATGTAAAAAGAAGGAAGAACTTTATTCATTATTTATTTGTGGACAATCAAAATATGCTGGAAATTTTTATGTGGTGTCATTAAAAGGAATCTTGATATGGCAGACTCACTATCTAGAAAATAAAAACATGGCACTTCATTTAAAATAGGTTGCAGACCCCTGTTATATGCGATTCTTTAGGGAGTATGTTTATAGACCTATTTACTTGTTTCTATGAGACATGGCAACAGCAGGAGACGAGCTTTCTGGCTCAAACGTTCAAACGTTTAGATTGTAAAGGGTCATATATCGCTCATTTCTCAACCTTTAGAAACAAGACCAACAACTACACTTTAGAAACAAGACCAAATAAACAACTACACTTTAGAAACAAGACCAAATAAACAACTCACTTTAGAAACAAGACCAAATAAACAACTACACTTTAGAAACAAGCCCAATAATAAACAACTACACGTTAGAAACAAGCCCAAATAAACAACTACACTTTAGAAACAAGACCAAAAAACCTCAACCACAAATATTTAGATGCGACTTCACAGAAAAAACAAGCCCAAAGTCGCTTATAACGAGCGGACATGGTGTCCCAACTATAAATACCACAGCCTCGGAGGCCCCGCCCACCGGACGAGGCACATTGGTCGATACGCCTTGGCCCCGCCCTCCCTCCGCCCCCCCCTCGTGGGTTCAGCGGGTTGACGAGAACAGCGCAGATCTACACGCTCAGTGCTCGTCGCGTGCACGACGCTCCGTGAGCTTGTAGATCTACGCTGTACGGCGCAATGGAAACACGACGCTCAGTGACGTCAGGACGACTATCTATTGGACGCCGCTTGAGTCCGTCAAACGACGCAGGGCTTCCATAAATAGAAGGAGAGAAGATATGAAACTATTATTATTATTATTATTATTATTATTATTAATGTGAACTGACTGACAGGTCCTTCTAAAAAAATAGAATATTGTTCATTTTCTTCTGTAATATTAATCAAAAAGTGAGAAACTTTTAGATTCATATTGTGCATGAAGTGAACTATTTCAAATGTTTCATGAAAATAAAATAAAAAATCCTCCCAAAATATTAGATTTTTTTACGAGACCAAAAATGATTGTTTTAATCCAGAAATGTCAAACATCTGAAAAGTATAATTCATGTATGAAGTCAATATACTTCTACTTTTTAACAAATAATGTCATGGAGGTGATCAGCCTTTATGTGTCACTGTTGAGGTGTTCTGGAAGTCCAGGTTTGCTTTGATAACAGCCATACATTAATTTGTATTGTTCAGTCTTATGTCTCACACCTTCCTCTTGGACAATACAACCTAGATTCTCTGTGAGGTTCAGGTCAGGCCAGTTGGCTGGTCAGTTAAGCACAGTAATACCATTGTCAGTACACCAGTTACTAGTAGTTTTAACACAGTAATACCATAGTCAGTACACCAGTTACTAGTAGTTTTGGCTCTGTGGGTGTTAGGTAATTTCTGATATACTGTTGGTTGTATGACCTCTTGAACTCATGGCCTGTCACTGGCCTCACTCTCTCCTGTATTCTATCTGTCAAACTCTGCCTTGGTCAGACTGGCTCCTGTCAACTCTGCCTTGGTCAGACTGGCTCCTGTGAAGGCCAAAGCAACACCCGGAACACATTAACATTTGTTTACCAGACTGCCCGTCTGTGTTTGTGACTTGATATCCATAAGCCATATCTTGAGCATGAGGAGTTATTTTGACGTCAGAACAAACAAACGTTGGAAGTCTCGAAGCGTCGAGAACATTCTGGAACTCTGTCGAGCTTTCTATTCTACCACATCCAATCACAGATTGACAACACTTGTGTTCGTCCATCACTTGTGCCTACGTAATTTGTACTATATAATCCTACTCATAACAATTGTACACCAGGACCTCCATGATTGATCTCTGACAAAATTGTTGTATTGTGTATAGAGGCTGTGACCTGTTTGACTTGTAAACCAGATAATTAAGACTAAAACTAAACTTACATTACCTTAATTCCTCCATTTCTTGTGTCCGCTTCATCAATTATTTCAGGTAATACCTTTTCCATGCATTTTGACTATTCTGTGTATCATTTATAACTGCATATCACTTTTATGTTTTATACTAAATATATACTGAATACTTGATCTTTAAAGTGGCTAAAACTACTTTTAATGAATATCCTACTAAATTATCACCATTTACCTCACATTGACTATATCCAAAGTATTCTTGTTAATGCTAAAACTTATAACATTGACAATCTAAATTGCATTCTAAATGCTCCTGACTGGGTTTTATGTTGGAACCCCAATTCTATATTAATGACTCTTAAAGGTATTAATAGGGAATTACAGTTTAACATTATAACATTAATGATAAAGTTAATATGTTTAATCAGGTTGAGTACTTTTACTCTATTACATTTCCAGAGTTTCACTCTGCCACTTCCTATCAGAATTAAGGAAGCTTCACTCAAATATAATACATTGAAACAGTCTAACAAGACCCCATTAAGATCCATATTCCTATCTTAAATATTTCCAACAGTGGGATCAAAAGGAAAGCAGCATTTACATAAAGCTGGTCAACATTAATACTGAAGCACAAAGTGCTCTAAAATATCTTGACCAACAGTCATTAAAACAGTATTCAGAGCTCTTAGCTAATCTTTTTACAATATATAACCAAAACAAACATGGGCTTTGCTGCCACCCTGTGGTGATGAGAGAATATTGCTGGTTCAGCTCGAGATGTTGATGCCTATGGCAGTGCATCCCAAAGTGGGGTCGGGGGACCCCCAGGGGTCCTTGAGGGAGTTCCAGGGGGTCCCCAGCTCAATGATGATTAGGAACCAAATGGACCCTTATGGGACTGTAACTCTAAGAGTGTACAAATGGAACCAAATGGACCCTTATGGGTCTGTAACTCTGAGTGTACAAATGGAACCAAATGGACCCTTATGGGTCTGTAACTCTGAGTGTACAAATGGAACCAAATGGACCCTTATGGGTCTGTAACTCTGAGAGTGTACAAATGGAACCAAATGGACCCTTATGGGTCTGTAACTCTGAGAGTGTACAAATGGAACCAAATGGACCCTTATGGGTCTGTAACTCTGAGAGTGTACAAATGGAACCAAATGGACCCTTATGGGTCTGTAACTCTGAGTGTACAAATGGAACCAAATGGACCCTTATGTGTCTGTAACTCTGAGAGTGTACAAATGGAACCAAATGGACCCTCATGGGTCTGTAACTCTGAGAGTGTACAAATGGAACCAAATGGACCCTTATGGGTCTGTAACTCTGAGAGTGTACAAATGGAACCAAATGGACCCTTATGGGTCTGTAACTCTGAGTGTACAAATGGAACCAAATGGACCCTTATGGGTCTGTAACTCTGAGTGTACAAATGGAACCAAATGGACCCTTATGGGTCTGTAACTCTGAGAGTGTACAAATGGAACCAAATGGACCCTTATGGGTCTGTAACTCTGAGAGTGTACAAATGGAACCAAATGGACCCTTATGGGTCTGTAACTCTGAGTGTACAAATGGAACCAAATGGACCCTTATGGGTCTGTAACTCTGAGAGTGTACAAATGGAACCAAATGGACCCTTATGGGTCTGTAACTCTGAGAGTGTACAAATGTTTGTACACTCTCAGAGTTAAATTAACAGTGATTTTACGATATAAATTGGGGGTCCCAGAGATAGAAATGCTATTAAATGGGGGTCCGTAGACTAATGCATGTCAAACTGGGGGGTCCTTGAAATTAAACGGGTTGAGAATCACTGCTAGAGCCGTAACTATCTTCTCTTATATGGGGGTCCCTGGAATATCTCTTCAAATGGGGGTCCGCCGGCTGATTAGTATCAATTTGGGGGTCCTTGACATGAAATGGTTTGGGAACCACTGGCCTATGGGACCCAACAGAGACATTATGTCTCTCCACCTATGGGACCCGATATCTCTCCACCTATGGGACCCAACATGGAGACATTGATGTCTCTCCACCTATGGGACCCAACATGGAGACATTGATGTCTCTCCACCTATGGGACCCGATGTCTCTCCACCTATGGGACCCAACATGGAGACATTGATGTCTCTCCACCTATGGGACCCAACATGGAGACATTGATGTCTCTCCACCTATGGGACGCAACAGAGACATTATGTCTCTCCACCTATGGGACCAAACTTGGAGACATTGATGTCTCTCCATCTATGGGACCCAACATGGAGACGTTGATGTGTCTCCACCTATGGGACCCAACATATAGCAGATCTACAAGCTCACAGTTTACTATTATAATACATGCTGCATACATCTTATATTATTGTAGCGCCGGCCGCAGCTAGAAGAATAGGACAGATGACAAGGAGTTATATCACTGGAACGCCACCGGTCGCTCCGTTTATTAAAGCTTCTCCTCCAACAGTTAACAACATCAACACCGACGCAGTGGCAGCGGTGGCCGAACGGATAGCGGCGCGGTCTAGATACCGGAAGGTTCCCAGTTCGAACCAGCCGTCCGACACGTTAAAATTACCACCGCTGAAATGCCCTTGAACAAGGCATCAACCACTACAATGAAATGTGTTCTATGAGCAGGGCCTGGCTGGAAACAAGTTCTTGAGCTTAGCCCAGATACCCTGGGTAAATATAGATTTCATTTAATTTCATTTCATTTCATTTCACGCTCCACAACACTGCGTCATCATAGCACGACAGCCTTCAGGCAGAACCAAACGATCCCCGAGCCTACATTATTATATTAGCATTATGTTAATAGCATTGCGTTCTAATCCAACGATTTTATCCACATTCTCCTCCTCATTAACGTTAACCACTCTTCCATCTTTGAACAGTATGAAAACATCCGGTGTGCAGCGTTAAAAAGAGGAAACAAACACTTTAAACAGATCAGTTCCGTCTCTAACCGTTCCTACTTCACTGTGTTCTTCTGTCTGTCTGTGGAGGTTTACGGTACAACAGCGACGCCCTGTGGGTGCATGTGCTCATTACACCACCATGCATTAGTTTAAACTTTACATCACGTTATGATGAGACCAAATGGACCCTTAATTATTAGATCTTTAACTCTTGAGAGTGTAAAATGAAACCAAATGGACCCGTATGTTATCTCTCCTAATGGTACCAACATCATGTTATCTCTCCTAATGGTACCAACATCATATTATCTCTCCTAATGGTACCAACATCATGTTATCTCTCCTAATGGTACCAACATCATGTTATCTCTCCTAATGGTACCAACATCATGTTATCTCTCCTAATGGTACCAACACCATGTTATCTCTCCTAATGGTACCAACATCATGTTATCTCTCCTAATGGTACCAACAACATGTTATCTCTCCTAATGGTACCAACACCATGTTATCTCTCCTAATGGTACCAATAACACCATGTTATCTCTCCTAATGGTACCAACACCATGTTATCTCTCCTAATAGTACCAACAACATGTTATCTCTCCTAATGGTACCAACACCATGTTATCTCTCCTAATGGTACCAACAACATGTTCTCTCCTAATGGTACCAACACCATGTTATCTCTCCTAATGGTACCAACACCATGTTATCTCTCCTAATGGTACCAATAACACCATGTTATCTCTCCTAATGGTACCAACACCATGTTATCTCTCCTAATGGTACCAACAACATGTTATCTCTCCTAATGGTATTTGTTACATAAATATTTATGTAACAGATAAGGGAAGGCTCGAAGACCAATTTGTTGGAAATATATTTAAGATAAAACCAATTTGTTGCATAAAAAATGCAGAAGGGACAATTAATGATTTACTAATGATATAAAGGACTGTATAATACTGAAACTATAAAAATACTTTTAAGAAAGTAATCAAAGAGTACAAATAAATACTCAGCACCACAACTCTAGGCAGAGAGCCTCTAACATTGGTAATAAATGGTTATTAAACCATTCAGATGACAAAGTTAACAATTAGCTTTAACAGGATTACTTTTAAGAGAAAGATCAACATCCAAATGTTAATCTGAGCAGGAAATACTCTTTTAGAAAAATACCTTAAGTACCCAATAAGAAAAATGATACCACCAGAAAGAAGTGAGTCCAGTCAAGAGCAGATATGGTTTTGTCGGTTAATTTTCCAGTTCAGAGAGACAGGACAGATACCCACATACAGCCAAATTACAAAATCTCTCTCCCTGTGCCACAAAATGCACAGGGTTGTCTCTGCCTGACACATCATGTCCCAGGCATTAATACTGTAGATCACGTCAGTTGTTGATAAACGTTCAGTGGCTGAATAGATAGTTCATTTCCGCAATATGCCACGCTGGCGCTGGTTGTCGAGCGCTCATTGGACCAGCACATGGATGATGAGACTGGTATCATGACATCTTCCTTGGTTCCGTCATTGAGGGCCATAGACCGGGAAAGCACAGAGGCTGGCGTTGCTATGGCAACCTGAAGATAACATTCTTTCCCTGCTAGCTGTAAACTTTCGACAGAGAGAAATACTCCTATCTACTTTCTCACTAGGCACCAAGGTCAAATACATGCAGTCTCATATCAAAATAGACCTCTCAGTATGCGAGTTAACTTGACTGTGGAAAGTCTAATAGAGACAGTGAATCTGAACTTGGCGTCAGGCAACCCATAATATAAGTATGATAAAATAATAAAGGATAATATAGGTCTGAGATGATTAGGCATGTGGATGGTGACATGACATAAATAGGATAAGGAGAACAACCCGGAGTAAACAGGCAGTAGGCTATGAGTAAAATGATGATAAAAGGGCAAGATGACAAAATATGACCTATAAGGAACACGGTCTGGGCAGAAATTAGATGTAAACTCAGTGGCACACAGGGCATGAAGATACAAAGTTATTGGGAACATGGAAACTACCATCCACCAAAATAACAGATCTACAATAACTCAAAATTATCCATCAACCAACACCATGTTATCTCTCCTAATGGTACCAACATCATGTTATCTCTCCTAATGGTACCAACACCATGTTATCTCTCCTAATGGTACCAATAACACCATGTTATCTCTCCTAATGGTACCAACACCATGTTATCTCTCCTAATGGTACCAACATCATGTTGAGAGAGAGAGAGAGAGAGAGAGAGAGAGAGAGAGAGAGAGAGAGAGAGAGAGAGAGAGAGAGAGAGAGAGAGAGATAGAGATAGAGATAGAGATAGATAGATAGATATAGAGAGAGAGGTAGATAGATAGATAGATAGATAGATAGATAGATAGATAGATAGATAGATAGATAGATAGATAGATAGATAGATAGATAGATAGATAGATAGATAGATAGATAGATAGATAGATAGATAGAGAGATAGATAGATAGATAGAGAGAGAGAGAGAGAGAGAGAGAGACTTATGTTGTTTTTTTTAAATTCAGTGTTATCTTGTTTTATTGAAATAACGTTTGTCAATGTACAAGAATCTAACCAAAATTATGTTAATATTTTATTTGAAATTTGTTTAATCTGGCCAAAATTACATCACTGGGTAAATTTGTGGTAGACTTGCATATTATGCTCTGATTGCTCTCTAGCAGCGAGATAATTTTCGTCAACCTTTTGTCACTGACGAAAATAATACTAAAAACTGATTTTATATTTAGTTGACTAAAACCAGACATGGGGCCCTATTAAGCAAGACGAAAAACCCATGCGGTAATACAGATTTCGCCCTCGCTCTGCGCCTTTTCGTATTATGGAAGCCGTGGTGAGCGCTCACTCATATGGAATACCACGTTCCTGCATAATTTAGCATTGGGGGAGTGTCCATATGTTAATTATTTTCGCTTTGCGCTAATTTGCTATTAAGCCCCTTGACCTAAAAACACTCAGCGCATACCGATTCCGCCTGGGTCTGACCACGTCTTAAAAGCAAAAAGCACTGTTTGATTTTACACTTGAGCGGCTCTGGAGTGCTGCTGGAGTGTTGCCATGTCTGTTTTCTTTTTCTGCAAAGTTGCTTGTAAATATTGGTAGTTGTGGTTGCTTTTCTTGTTTCTAAAGTGCTTATTTGGGCTTTCCTCCTAATGTTGTTTAAACCAGTGATCCTCACACAGCGACATTCCCATGTCAAGGACCCCCAGATGAATGCATTTGCCCAACTAAGCCAGTGACCCCCATGACAGATTTGTGTTTTTAAATGTTTCAATAACATTTTTCAAAAATATTCTTATTTTTTTCAAAGATTACTTTTGAAAATAGCAGATCTACCAGCTCACAATGCATCACATTCATTCATTAAAACAATGAACTCTGACTGCAGGGGGATATATATTTATAATGATCATTATAACAATGTGCAAGAAAATATGTAAAAAGAAGGAAGAACTTTATTCATTATTTATTTGTGGACAATCAAAATATGCTGGAAATTTTTATGTGGTGTCATTAAAAGGAATCTTGATATGGCAGACTCACTATCTAGAAAATAAAAACATGGCACTTCATTTAAAATAGGTTGCAGACCCCTGTTATATGCGATTCTTTAGGGAGTATGTTTATAGACCTATTTACTTGTTTCTATGAGACATGGCAACAGCAGGAGACGAGCTTTCTGGCTCAAACGTTCAAACGTTTAGATTGTAAAGGGTCATATATCGCTCATTTCTCAACCTTTAAAAAAAAAAAAAACATCTCCATAATCACTGGGAAGTTAGCTTTCATATGCTGTATCACACCCGACTCAATTCTTCTTCAATAAAATGCTACGAGCGAAGACCATTACATTGGGGCCGCAGCAATACGCATGGCGCACGTATGACATTTCAACTCATTCCTTCGTCGTGACTCGAATGAAATAAAATAAAATAAACGTTATTTTACTGGTGTTTTTCAATAGAAACAAATAAAGAGCGTGTGTGCAACAGTCAGTGCATATACGTGCATGCACTATAGGCTATATTTCCTCCTTGTCGGGATGGTGAGCTGAGCTCTTCACAGCCCGTTTGTCTTTCATATTATTCTTGTAATATTTGATATTATAATAAACACTCATGGTTCTCTCATTTCTCAACCGTTTTTTAAAATGTAAAAATCCCCATATTCCTTAGGAATCTTGCTTTCATTCGCTGTATGGTACATGGTTCTATTTTTATCGAATTAAACAATATCAAACGAACTTGTATGTTCGGGGGTTAGACGATTCTGGGAACATTACGCATGGATTGCCAATTTGCCAGCCAATGCTGCGTATCTACTCGCAGTTCCATTCCGATCAGGTATAGGTAGGTGCCATTTCAAAGTCTTAGTTATTCATTTATGAATCAAATCAACTAGAATAAAGATTTTTACAGCTGTTTTTCATGCTTAGAACAGAAACAAATTAAGTGATGATGTGCGTATATCTCCCTCCCTTAGCATATGGCTGCGCCGCTGTAATGACTTTCCAATGAAAACTGCAAGTTACTTAACAAAATAGAGACATAGGCCTACAAGCTATGCACATCATGGCTGTGACAGCTTGTGGATCTGTTCTTTTGAGGCATAAAGGTGACAGCATGCAGTGCAATATGAATAATTAACCCAAATGTGACAAAGTCATGTCATGTCTATGGTGCCAGTCTGCAGAAATGTAATACCACTTGCCGAAAAGGGCGCATTCCATGAGGACATCAGCTGGTGTCGTAAAGAGAATAGTACGGACATGTTCATTGGGTAAGCCTCAAAACTCCCTGAAACACTCCCATGACTAATTCAAGGCCGTTTTGCTTACACCACGGGGTGTCGAAAGCGCTTCTTACCTGGCCCATAATTGTAATATGACATTGCACCCGCCCCCACGTCTTAAAAACTGTAAAATTATATGTAATTAGATTCCACTTGCTTAATAGGGCCCTAAAAGTGAAACTTTTCAGATAAAATATGAATAACCTGAATGGAATTGTATTCCATTTAGGTTTAGGGTCTGTATGCTGCTTTTTGATGATTAACACAAAGCTGTTGTCACACTTCCTTCTGGTTTATTAGGATTGGACTGGTGGAAAGTAAGTACATTTACAAGGTATACTATATGTACTTTACTTGAGTATTTCCAATTTCCATACTTTTACTATTATTTGAAAACTTTAGTTACTACAGTAGTTGCTTAATTCAGATTATTATTACAAACCATACATTAACCACTTAAGCCCCCTATAGATTTTGTCTATTTAAAAATAGCCGATGTACAAGTTATCACTATCACATTGTGAGCTTGTAGATCTGCTATTTTCAAAAGATTATTCATTTGAAAACTTTAAATGGGACATTCTGCACAATGAATACTTTTACTTTTGGTACTATATTTTGAAGCCACTACTTTTGTACTTTTAAGGTTGAATTCCAGACATTTACTTGTAACAGAGTTCTATATTGCACATAATTGCAGTATTGATATTTTTACTTCAATAAAAAATGTCCACCACTGGGATTGGAGGTTACAAACATGATACAGTAGGATTGTTATATTACAACAGTATGAACTTCACATCTAAATAGATTTTTGCTTGTTAAACGATACTGGATGGAAACCTACAGTATATCCTATGTTGTCATGTCTTACTGTTTAGGACTTTGACTTGGATCCCTCACAATATTTCTTCTATGTCACACCACTGTCTATTGAACCCATTGTATGAACAATACATGTTTTGCACCATTTGAAATCTTTGTGATTTTTACCTGTCCAACACTTCTGAAATGATAGACCATTATACAAAGTACCGTCCACCACTGCAGAGTCTAGCGATCCGAATCCATCGCATTGTTATTGTTGTTCATTTGTTGGTTATAATTGCGATAGTAATCATTCATTATTGCTATAGAGTATAACCATTACAATTTAGGCATTTAGCAGACACTCTCAATCCAGAGTGATTTACAGTAAGCAAGAACAGAAAACATGGTAATACATCAAATACATAAAAATAGTCATGAATCATACATACTGTAAGCTAAGAACCTAACAGTGGAATATCTAATAATATATATTATATATATTCTTTTTTTCAGTTTCTGAAACTGATAAAATAATAAAATAATAAAGTATTCAATCAATAATCCATTTTCTCACTCAACAACAAACCAAACCAAACATATTTGTGCATTTAAAGTTACAATTTCATGATTCATACCAAATTGGCCAAATTGACAAATATGTAAGAAAGAGGCAAACATTTGGCAAATAACCGATCTACAAGCTCACAACACCTTGCAGTGTGAGGTGTTGTGAGCTTGTAGTTTGGCTATTTTCACAATATTGAGTATGAGTCAAACTAAATGTAATGCCTACAGGCTGCTTATATTAAGGTTCCATTATTTGAACCTTAATATAAACTCTTGATGTACAATGAATCGTGTGGCCACAGTATGCATGTGTGTGTATTCAGTGGTGAGGTTGCTTATGGTGACTGTTCAGTATGTGATGACACCAGCACAGTGGTTCCCAAAGTGGGGTCTGGGGACCCCTAGGGGTCCTTGAGAGAGTTTCAGGGGGTCCCCAGCTAAATGATAGTTCGAAACCAAATGGACTGTAACTCTGAGAGTGTAAAAAATGGAACCAAATGGACCCCTAAGGGGTCCATTTGGTTCCATTTGTACACTCTGCAGAGTTAAATTAACATTGATTTTACAATATAAATTGGGATCCCAGAGATAGTTAAATGGGGGCAGAAAAAAAGAAGCGCTACGTGGGTCCTTTATATGTAGAGAGAACTGTAGACAGGTGCTCTTTGGAGAGGGTTTCATATAGCAAAGCACAAGAGTTCTTAAAAAGTTCTATACCTTGAGTCAATGTCACTGTGGAAGGAGATATAAGGTGGCGAACTTAAAAGAAGGTCCAAGGCAGCTCTGTCCAGTAGAAGTAGAAAAATCCGTTATTTCATTAATTAGTTAAATATTAAAAACAAGGGTTAAAAACACGACCAACGCGTTTCGGCCTGCATGGGCCTTCTTCAGGGTCAACTAAAGATGACTGTTTGACACGTCATTAAGTAGTGCCAGTAATCAGCATCTCATTAGATCACATGACTATACATCATCATTAGAATAATGCAGAAACGACACACCTATTACAACTATTACAGCTCATTAGCAAACTGAAGATGACGTACAAAAACCAGAGAATAATCAAATGTAAATACAGCATATAAATGGAGAAAACAAAAAAGGAAAAATAAAAGTATAAATGTTGGTATGTAGTAGGCCTACTATGTATGAGGATGGAGGAGAGGAATAGAGAGAAGTCACTGTAGTAAGAACGGAACTTTTACAAGAAGGGAGAGAAATCAACGTCATCATTTAGGCCGGGGAGTACTGTAGCTTTCAGAGTGACTATCCAAAATGTCTCTCTTTGGAGGAGTTGTTTTAGTCTGTCACCCCCTCTTACTGATTTGGGGATGGTCTCGATTACCATCATTTTTAGGTTGTTTGGATTTGTGTGTCCGGCTACTTTATAGTGTTCTGCCATTAAATGGGGGTCTGTAGACTAAAACATGTCTACAGACCCTTGAAATGAAAATGGTTGAAAATTACTGCTAGAGCCGTAAAAATGTTCTCTTATGGGCGTCCTTGGCATATATTTTCAAATAGGGCTAATGAGTATCATTTTGACATGAGTTTGATTGATTGATTGATTGATTGAAATATTTTTTCAGAAATTGCAGAATTAC
>NC_136793.1:4088306-4098306 GCF_951216825.1 Electrona antarctica
CCCTCCCAACGCCACGCTGCTGTTTGAAGTGGAGCTGTTCTCCGTGTCCAGAGGACCCAGAAGTATGGAGGCTTTTAGACTGATCGACCTGGACAACGACCGCCTGCTCACTAAGACTGAGGTACCTAACTAACCCTGATACCTAGAGGTACCTACTACCTTACCTACCTACCTACCTAACCCTGGTACCTAGAGGGACCTACTACCTTACCTACCTACCTACCTAACCCTGATACCTAGAGGTACCTACCTACTACCTTACCTACCTACCTACCTAACCCTGGTACCTAGAGGTACCTACTACCTTACCTACCTACCTACCTAACCCTGGTACCTAGAGGTACCTACCTACTACCTTACCTACCTACCTACCTAACCCTGATACCTAGAGGTACCTACCTACTACCTTACCTACCTACCTACCTAACCCTGGTACCTAGAGGTACCTAGAGGGACCTACTACCTTACCTACCTACCTACCTAACCCTGGTACCTAGAGGTACATAGAGGGACCTACTACCTTACCTACCTACCTACCTAACCCTGGTACCTAGAGGTACCTACCTACTACCTTACCTACCTACCTACCTAACCCTGGTACCTAGAGGTACATAGAGGGACCTACTACCTTACCTACCTACCTACCTAACCCTGGTACCTAGAGGTACCTACCTACTACCTTACCTACCTACCTACCTAACCCTGATACCTAGAGGGACCTACTACCTTACCTACCTACCTACCTAACCCTGGTACCTAGAGGTATCTAGAGGTACCTAGAGGGACCTACTACCTTACCTACCTACCTACCTAACCCTGGTACCTAGAGGTACCTACCTACTACCTTACCTACCTACCTACCTAACCCTGATACCTAGAGGTACCTACTACCTTACCTACCTACCTACCTAACCCTGGTACCTAGAGGTACCTACTACCTTACCTACCTACCTACCTAACCCTGGTACCTAGAGGTACCTACCTACTACCTTACCTACCTACCTACCTAACCCTGGTACCTAGAGGTACCTACCTACTACCTTACCTACCTACCTACCTAACCCTGGTACCTAGAGGTACCTACCTACTACCTTACCTACCTACCTACCTAACCCTGGTACCTAGAGGGACCTACTACCTTACCTACCTACCTACCTAACCCTGGTACCTAGAGGTACCTACCTACTACCTTACCTACCTACCTACCTAACCCTGATACCTAGAGGTACCTACCTACTACCTTACCTACCTACCTACCTAACCCTGGTACCTAGAGGTACCTAGAGGGACCTACTACCTTACCTACCTACCTACCTAACCCTGGTACCTAGAGGTACATAGAGGGACCTACTACCTTACCTACCTACCTACCTAACCCTGGTACCTAGAGGTACCTACCTACTACCTTACCTACCTACCTACCTAACCCTGGTACCTAGAGGTACATAGAGGGACCTACTACCTTACCTACCTACCTACCTAACCCTGGTACCTAGAGGTACCTACCTACTACCTTACCTACCTACCTACCTAACCCTGATACCTAGAGGGACCTACTACCTTACCTACCTACCTACCTAACCCTGGTACCTAGAGGTACCTACTACCTTACCTACCTACCTACCTAACCCTGGTACCTAGAGGTACCTACCTACTACCTTACCTACCTACCTACCTAACCCTGGTACCTAGAGGTACCTACCTACTACCTTACCTACCTACCTACCTAACCCTGGTACCTAGAGGTACCTACCTACTACCTTACCTACCTACCTACCTAACCCTGGTACCTAGAGGGACCTACTACCTTACCTACCTACCTACCTAACCCTGATACCTAGAGGTACCTACTACCTTACCTACCTACCTACCTAACCCTGGTACCTAGAGGTACCTACCTACTACCTTACCTACCTACCTACCTAACCCTGGTACCTAGAGGTACCTACCTACTACCTTACCTACCTACCTACCTAACCCTGATACCTAGAGGGACCTACTACCTTACCTACCTACCTACCTAACCCTGGTACCTAGAGGGACCTACTACCTTACCTACCTACCTACCTAACCCTGGTACCTAGAGGGACCTACTACCTTACCTACCTACCTACCTAACCCTGGTACCTAGAGGGACCTACTACCTTACCTACCTACCTACCTAACCCTGGTACCTAGAGGGACCTACTACCTTACCTACCTACCTACCTAACCCTGGTACCTAGAGGTACATAGAGGGACCTACTACCTTACCTACCTACCTACCTAACCCTGATACCTAGAGGTACCTACCTACTACCTTACCTACCTACCTACCTAACCCTGGTACCTAGAGGTACCTACTACCTTACCTACCTACCTACCTAACCCTGGTACCTAGAGGTACCTACTACCTTACCTACCTACCTACCTAACCCTGATACCTAGAGGTACCTACCTACTACCTTACCTACCTACCTACCTAACCCTGATACCTAGAGGTACCTACTACCTTACCTACCTACCTACCTAACCCTGATACCTAGAGGTACCTACTACCTTACCTACCTACCTACCTAACCCTGGTACCTAGAGGGACCTACTACCTTACCTACCTACCTACCTAACCCTGATACCTA
Source organism: Electrona antarctica (assembly GCF_951216825.1). Taxonomy (NCBI): domain Eukaryota; kingdom Metazoa; phylum Chordata; class Actinopteri; order Myctophiformes; family Myctophidae; genus Electrona; species Electrona antarctica. The sequence continues at coordinate 4,090,925 of NC_136793.1, forward strand.
GAGGTACCTACCTACTACCTTACCTACCTACCTACCTAACCCTGGTACCTAGAGGTACCTACTACCTTACCTACCTACCTACCTAACCCTGGTACCTAGAGGTATCTAGAGGTACCTAGAGGGACCTACTACCTACTTACTACCTACCTAACCCTGGTACCTAGAGGTACCTACTACCTTACCTACCTACCTACCTACCTAACCATGGTACCTAGAGGTACCTACTACCTTACCTACCTACCTACCTACCTAACCCTGGTACCTAGAGGTACCTACTACCTTACCTACCTACCTACCTAACCCTGGTACCTAGAGGTATCTAGAGGTACCTAGAGGGACCTACTACCTACTTACTACCTACCTAACCCTGGTACCTAGAGGTACCTACTACCTTACCTACCTACCTACCTAACCCTGGTACCTAGAGGTACCTACTACCTTACCTACCTACCTACCTAACCCTGATACCTAGAGGTATCTATAGGTACCTAGAGGGACCTACTACCTTACCTACCTACCTAACCCTGATACCTAGAGGTACCTACCTACTACCTTACCTACCTATCTACCTAACCCTGATACCTAGAGGTACCTACTACCTTACCTACCTACCTACCTAACCCTGGTACCTAGAGGTATCTAGAGGTACCTAGAGGGACCTACTACCTACTTACTACCTACCTAACCCTGGTACCTAGAGGTACCTACTACCTTACCTACCTACCTACCTAACCCTGGTACCTAGAGGTATCTAGAGGTACCTAGAGGGACCTACTACCTACTTACTACCTACCTAACCCTGGTACCTAGAGGTACCTACTACCTTACCTACCTACCTACCTACCTACCTAACCATGGTACCTAGAGGTACCTACTACCTTACCTACCTACCTACCTAACCCTGGTACCTAGAGGTATCTAGAGGGACCTACTACCTTACCTACCTACCTACCTAACCCTGATACCTAGAGGTACCTACTACCTTACCTACCTACCTACCTAACCCTGATACCTAGAGGTACCTACTACCTTACCTACCTACCTACCTAACCCTGGTACCTAGAGGTATCTAGAGGGACCTACTACCTACCTAACCGAATACTGGACAACTCACCCCGGTGAGTTGTCTTCACTTCCTGACATGTCGGGGTGAGTTGTCTGTACTTTCCGCTGGGGCGAGTTGGGCGAGAAAGTACGGACAGCTCACCTCGAAAGTCCAGACAACTCACCCCGGTGAGTTGTCTTCACTTTCTGAAATTGCGGGGTGAGTTGTCTGTACTTTCCGTGGCACCCATACAGTAGGCCTAATGAAATTTTGGATCTAACTATCGGTTCCTACAGACGTGCGCAGTCACGGCTAATTATTTATTTATTTAACAGTAAAATCCGGTGAAACACTTGTAAGTAAGGAGTAGAGCGTCTCTCTCTCTCACTCTCTATGCAGCATTGAGGGGGGGGGGGGGGGTTGTTTGTGGATAATGTTTGCGCTTCAAAGGCAGAGTCTCACGGCTGTACAAAGTTGCTAATTAGACTGCACTCCCAACTCCCACTCCCAACGGACGCATGATCAATCAATCACAGTTCTAATAGACCTACTTATACTGACTGAATTACATCTGAATAGCAAAGCAATATTGACCCCCCCCCCCCAACGATGATGATATGGCTACTGCTAGTTATACATTAGCATGTGAGAAATTACAAGTGACCTTATATAACCATTCAGCCATCTGGAGTAACCAAATTAGGAGGCGTTCAGTTCACATTTCTTCAGAAGTTTCACACACACACACACACACACACACACACACACACACACACACACACACACACACACACACACACACACACACACACACACACACACACACACACACACACATTAATTCAGGAAGATAAGGTTGAATGAATCTAGATTATATTAAGGATAAATGGGATAAATCATTCAGATTATACAAGGAAATGAGTGGAATCAGAGGTTTTAAAGACATTTTCAACAATTTAAGATCTCCATTTTGGCAGGAATATGCTTGGAAGATGGAAACAATGTTGCACATTCATCTAATCATATGGGTAGGCTACTGGGTAGCCTACATACAAACAATAATGTTTGTATTTGTAAGGTTTATTAAATGTATGAATTTGACATACTTAAAGGGGAATAGCACTCATTTTCGACATTTTACTGTGTCATAAATATATTTACATCTGTAGCCTATATTGTGATTGTGCTATCATGCCTTGACTTAATTATACTTATATATTATTGTAGAAATTGTTGTTGTTGTTGTAAAGTTCTGAAAATAGACTACTTCAATATCCAATAGGAACTATGTCACCATTAGTTCAGTAAAGTATATAAAAGAGCTCAAAGGCTACATATTCAGTCAGACAACTCACCCCGGAAGTGAAGACAACTCACCCCGAAAGTGGCCGAAAGTGAAGACATCTCACCCCCGAAAGTGAAGACATCTCACCCCTGGTGAGTTGTCCGGACGTTCGGGGTGAGTTGTCCTGACAACCTGAGTTGTCCTGACAACTCACCAAAAGTGGCAAAAGGGGTGAGTTGTCTTGTTACCACCTAACCTACCTACCTACCTACCTACCTACCTACCTACCTACCTACCTACCCACCCACCTACCTACTACCTAACCTACCTACCTACCTACCTCTAACCCTAACCCTAGACCAGAAGTATGGAAGCTTTCAGACTGATTAAGCTCGACAACGACCGCCTGCTCACTAAGACAGAGGTAGCTACCTAACCCTGGTACCTAGTAGTACCTAGAGGGACCTACTACCTACCTATAACCCTGACCCTAGACCAGAAGTATGGAAGCTTTCACACTGATCGACCTGGACAACGACCGCCTGCTCACTAAGACTCAACCGCAGCACACACTGACACGGCAAACGTACCCGCCGCCTGATATAGTAGCCACTCTGCGGCTGGTTAGTCTGTGGAGGAGACAGCTGGTCTGGATAACTCAGTAGCCACTCTGCAGCTGGTTAGTCTGTGGAGGAGACAGCTGGTCTGGATAACTCAGTAGCCACTCTGTGGCTGGTTAGTCTGTGGAGGAGACAGCTGGTCTGGATAACTCAAAACTTTCATCAGCAATAAAGGTGTCTACTCCCATATTACAAACTTGAAAAAGATCTGTTTAAGTTAGATTTAAAAACCATCATGCGATGCGATTAATCACGATTAAATATTTTAATCGACTGACAGGCCTAATTGTAATGGATTTATATTCCAGGTCAAAGCGTACCTCGTACAGGAGTATTAGTATGTGTATTAAGTATATTTGAATGTATTTATATTCCAGGTCAAACAGAAGTATTAGTATGTGTATAAGTAATGATCCGTGGGTCGGCGGTTCGAATCCCGGCTCCTCCTGTCTACATGTCGAAGTGTCCTTGGGCAAGACACTGAACCCTACATTGCCTCCAATGAGTTGGTCGGTGTGAGCTCGCCACCGTTGGTGTGTGAATGTGGGAAGTGAGGACGCTGGCGTCGACTGTTCGCTGTTTCACCTCCCAATGTATGAATGAATGAACCATTGTAAAGCGCTTTGAGCACTTGGAAAAGTGCTATAAAAATGCAATTCATTATATTTTTATATATTTATCTTCCAGGTCAAAGCGTACCTCGTACAGGAGTATGAGAAGGGCGGGGATCCGCGTGACGAGCCGTTCTACCAGAAGATCATGGCGGACATCTTCCGTAAGAGCGACGAGAACAACGATGGAACCATCTCTGCTAAAGAGTACAACGTTTACGAACACGACGAACTCTAACATCTCTGCTAAAGAGTACAACGTTTACGAACACGACGAACTCTAACATCTCTGCTAAAGAGTACAACGTTTACGAACACGATGAACTCTAACATCTCTGCTAAAGAGTAGGGGAGAGCCGCCACGGTTGTAACACTTTGCACGTTTCATTTTTTTACTCAGAGATCCGTTTATCTACATATGTAATATTTTCAGGCAACGGACCTACACATGTCTGCTACCATAAACCACTTCAAGTTTTTCAATTGATAAAACAGGTCGGGAGTTATTAAACCGAACGTGGACACTGTTCCAGTGTTACATTTGCTGCGCATATCGGATTAATTGTAACGGCATGCGTGATCAATGTAACAACGCTAAAAAACACCATTAAACATATAGTTTTCAGCTTAAAGCAATTATATTTCATTGAAGCAACTCCTTAACATTGTTTTCATACCATGGATGTGATACGAAAATGTATCAAACATAAGGGAAATATTAAATAGTACCGGATGTACCAGTTTGGGCGTTTGAGTCAGTTCAATGGGAAAATACATTGATTAAACAAACGTTTGATTGATTAGGTTGTACAATGTTATACAACCCTAAACTAATTTAGAATACACTCTGTAATGAAAGACAACTGACTGAACATATAATATTGGCCAATATGTCAAATATGACTTATAATGGTATTTAATGGATAGGCGTGGGTTACAATTGACCCACTTTTGCAAGTTGTTCTTTGGCGTTGCTACAGACCAGAATGAACGTGCATTCCGTCTAAACACGATGCAAACTAATGAAGAACATAAGCATGAAGACATCCATGTGGATTTTTATTCACCAACATCAAAGAAAAAAATTGTAGCCCACATATACTCCAGGTGGACCACTGAACATAAGTTTTGGAGAAAACTTTCAGGATTTAGAAGAGATTTTTTAATGTCAACGCTACACCACTAAGATACCCATGTAGCTGAATATGAATAAATACTTCATTAATGTCAACGCTACACCACTAAGATACCCATGTAGCTGAATATGAATAAATACTTCATTAATGTCAACGCTACACCACTAAGATACCCATGTAGCTGAATATGAATATATACTTCATTAATGTCAACGCTACACCACTAAGATACCTATGTAGCTGAATATGAATATATACTTCTGTAAGAGCCATTTGAGCCTCCTTATCATCTCTGTGATGTCACTACAGGCCAATGCCAGTTTATCAATCAAGGCCTAGGTTGCCATAGTTACAGGGAGGGTATTTAACCCTGTCCCTAATGAAATGCAGGTGTTGCTGATAGGAGGCAAACTGTTTTCTGACTGTGCAGACAGGGACTGTTGCAGTCACCACGTTTGACTGTTTGTTATTTATGTTATTTGCATTCAAAGTATAGGATTTTGTAAGGTAAATAAATATAATTGAATATCCACTCAACGAACATTCTGGACCTCAGTTCTTCACAGCACACGTCTAAACTGCATCCTCAACCGTCGGCAGCCAGTAGCACCTAATATAGGGATTTAGGCGCTACAACTTCATTAATGTCAACGCTACACCACTAAGATACCCATGTAGCTGAATATGAATAAATACTTCATTAATGTCAACGCTACACCACTAAGATACCCATGTAGCTGAATATGAATATATACTTCATTAATGTCAACGCTACACCACTAAGATACCTATGTAGCTGAATATGAATAAATACTTCATTAATGTCAACGCTACACCACTAAGATACCCATGTAGCTGAATATGAATAAATACTTCATTAATGTCAACGCTACACCACTAAGATACCCATGTAGCTGAATATGAATAAATACTTCATTAATGTCAACGCTACACCACTAAGATACCCATGTAGCTGAATATGAATATATACTTCATTAATGTCAACGCTACACCACTAAGATACCCATGTAGCTGAATATGAATATATACTTCATTAATGTCAACGCTACACCACTAAGATACCTATGTAGCTGAATATGAATATATACTTCATTAATGTCAACGCTACACCACTAAGATACCCATGTAGCTGAATATGAATAAATACTTCATTAATGTCAACGCTACACCACTAAGATACCCATGTAGCTGAATATGAATAAATACTTCATTAATGTCAACGCTACACCCCTAAGATACCTATGTAGCTGAATATGAATAAATACTTCATTAATGTCAACGCTACACCACTAAGATACCCATGTAGCTGAATATGAATAAATACTTCATTAATGTCAACCCTACACCACTAAGATACCCATGTAGCTGAATATGAATATATACTTCATTAATGTCAACGCTACACCACTAAGATACCCATGTAGCTGAATATGAATAAATACTTCATTAATGTCAACGCTACACCACTAAGATACCCGGCCATGTAGCTGAATATGAATAAATACTTAATTAATGTCAACGCTACACCACTAAGATACCCATGTAGCTGAATATGAATAAATACTTAATTAATGTCAACGCTACACCACTAAGATACCCATGTAGCTGAATATGAATAAATACTTCATTAATGTCAACGCTACACCACTAAGATACCTATGTAGCTGAATATGAATAAATACTTCATTAATGTCAACGCTACACCACTAAGATACCCATGTAGCTGAATATGAATAAATACTTCATTAATGTCAACGCTACACCACTAAGATACCCATGTAGCTGAATATGAATAAATACTTCATTAATGTCAACGCTACACCACTAAGATACCTATGTAGCTGAATATGAATAAATACTTCATTAATGTCAACGCTACACCACTAAGAAACCCATGTAGCTGAATATGAATAAATACTTCATTAATGTCAATGCATTTCACACCCACAACACCAGAGGAGTTCAACATACCACCACCAGAGGGAGTTCAACATACCACCACCAGAGGGAGTTCAACATACCACCACCAGAGGGAGTTCAACATACCACCACCAGAGGGAGTTCAACACAGATTCGGCTCCAACAAGGGGTTATATTAATTTCGCTCCTATGCCACTAAAGCATGTACCGCCCTACCAACAGCCGCTAAGAAATGTGAATCCCTAGACTCCTTCAAAACCACTCAAAGAGCACCTATGGACGGCTGCAATTCCAAACTGCCCCCAGCCCTTTTTCCCCTTGCTGTACATGTTTGTTACTTTCTTTATATGAAATTATGATACTTTACTGTTTTTCATAGTTTTTCAAGTCTGTTACCAGGTGGTATTGTGTATATAGACCGATTCAGAAACGGGTGTCATGGCAACGTATTTCCTGAAGGCGGAGACAACATATCTGCGGTGTAAACAGTCTTCTACTGCATTGAACGGTAGAGTGACTGATGTTAGTCTGCCCCAAACGTTACTCTTTTACATGCCTTTTTGAATTAATTAATTAATTAATGTTTATTTCGAACTCTTTAAAAATAAAAATGACAATAAAAATACAAAATATACAATAATGCATAAAAAGAAAGTTAAAACAAAAGCAAAACAAAATATAGTACAGTTCGAAAAGGAGCAGGAATGAAGCCTGAGCTTATTTTGCGTTGAACAAATTTGTTTG
>NC_136793.1:4103306-4113306 GCF_951216825.1 Electrona antarctica
ATCTTCAAAATTGCGTCGTACATGTACATAAACGTTCGGATTTCAAATGTAAAGTGCTTACCACTTGGCCAAAGATGTTATAAATACGTACGGCCTCTCAAAAGTACGCGTATATTCCACATTGTTCAATAAAATGCATTTGAATCGGATCTGTGGCCATTTTCCCCGTAGCTTTCAACTACGCGACCCCATCGGTTGGGACGTGTATTGCACTCTGGTACATTATAACTGTATGAGAAAATTGATACAACGCTTTTTATTTAACAATACGGTACTTCTGGTGGGCTGCACATACTAGTAACACCCGCGTCCATTGGGTAAGCACTTTATACTTCATACTGGGCCCATTGTATGGTCCTAATATCATTATCAACGGATACAATACATGATAACAACATACTGACTCGGCTGGTGACATTGTTCAAACAACAGTATGGGCATTCTATAATGAAAATACCCTTATCACCCGTCACAATAGCTGATAATGACATACTGAAACCGTGAGTATGTGGAAAATGTCCATACTGGGCCCATTGTATGGTCCTAATAACGGTTGATAACGCCTATTATATGCACTGATAACAGTCGAATGGGGTGGTCAGCTGAGCGGATAATAATTGATCACATTGGAGATCAGTGAGGGCTTTCAATTGATCACTGTTTAGGTTATTAAAAGATTTGGGATTATGCTTATTTTGGGAGAACTCCCCCACATCTCTCTCTACTAACCTACAAAAGGTCTCTAAAGAAGGGTTGCGGTTTGGAGGGGGGATAAAGTAACTTTTGCCTCTAAACGGTGTAGTAGAGGGAGATAAAGTTTGCTCTACATCAAGATTCTCTGTTAACAATACACTTTCAGTTACATCAGAAACTGCTTCTAGGTTACCAATAGGAGAGAACAATTCTTTTAACCTTAAGCTTCTGAAAAAACGGAAAAGATCAACTTTGGTTTCAAAAACATCAAAATGATTATTAGGGACAAAATTAAATCCTTTGTTCAAAAGGCTTAAATGACTTGGTGAAAGGGCCTTACTTGAGAGGTTCAGAACATTCAAGTCCAATGGTTCCTCCTGGTGTGGGAGCGGGTCTGTGGACCCTGTGAACGCCACCCGCCTCCTCTTCTTGCCCCGCCGCGTGGGGCGCCTCTTTTGCGCGTTGGTGCGAGGGGTGGTGGTGGGTAACGAGTGCGGGTGTCGTCGGATAAAAAAATCTGCACTGGATATAGGGAAGATGCGCTGGTAGAGAGGTGGTCCATTGCAGGGGTGTGCCTGCGGTCGCTTCTGTGCTGTTGAGATGTGGGGGGGGGGGGGGGGGGGGGCTCCTCATGGTTGGACTTTCTGATTTTTCCTTCCTTTAGTTCAGCTTGCTGCTTGTTCAAAATCTCCTCGTGGGAGTGCAATATTTCTCGCCCCTTTACCAACTCGCCCCGGGTGTACAGCCGGTGGAACAGCGCGGCCTGGTATTCCTAAAGTAATCTAAGTAAATTATGCTTAAACGGTTAAACCTAACCTTGTTCCTAACCTCAACCTCAGTAAAGCGATGCCTAAACCTAACCCTATTCCTAAACTTAACCCCAGTAAAATTATGCCTAACCCTAAACTTATTTCTAACCTTATTCTCAGTAAAACAAAATAAAGAATACAAGAACCGCCGCTCCGAGCTGTCGGCGTGAGGTCGGCGGAAAAAAGCTGAGGCGAGTTGGCAAAGGGGCGAGATGACCTGTTACCAGTGTTGGTTCAGTGGACAGGAGGAGTCATGCAGGCAGCAGGCCTCCAGGGAGCAGCAGAGCTCAGGTCTTCACTCAGGGCTGCTGAGTGGAAGGAATCACTGGTAGGCCGTGCTGCGACCCAAGAAAAAGTGCCTAGAAAATGATTTTCGTTCCCGCGTCTTTGGCACTACGATTTCAATGCATATTTCCATAGACAATACCCTTCTGGACTTTGGGTTAAAAGTTCTCCGCATAATATCCTGCAGTATTTTGTCACAAGCCAGAAATGTATATACAAGTGTATAACCAAAAAACGAAAATCTTGTGCTGCTGTTTTTGCTTGTAAAATGTGTTATATTGATTGTGGCAACACAAACTATTTCTCAAATGTCATAATTACATATACCTAACATCTGAAACAAGTATTGGTGCCTTAGTTTAATCATGTGAATTTAGATCATGAAATGTAGCAAATTTGTTAAAGAAAACTCTTCAACTTAAGTGATGGCACCTAGCTCAATGAAACATACACAATAGTTAATTTAGCCAAAAGCTTATGTTTCATACATAAAGAATTTCACAATCTACTGTGTAATGAAAGGTAGAAAAGAAAAGCAGCCCACCTTGGCCCAAAATGGCTGAAAATCTATCAAAATGTTACCACGCCCACTAAATTGGAATAATGCAAAAAATGGACAAGACCAAATAATAAATGCACTAAAGGTCAGAATTATTACAACATATGGTATGAAACATTTATTCAAGTATCACAAAGTGTCACAGAATCTGGATTTAGCTAGGGCGCCCAAGCTGGCAACCTTTGGGGTCGCCATAGTGGCCAAATCCATGGCTGCTATACCTAAAATGGTTTTGGCTGTAATATTTGAACCAGATGAGCTACAAATGCAAACATTGTGTCTATGTCATGTTTTTTGACCATTACAAACACATTGGAATGCTTATAATTATGATTGAGTGTGTCTGGAACCTTAATTTGCATATTTACAAGATGGCACTAAGTGAAAACGAGTGAACTTTTGACATTTTTGACAAACTTAAAAAGCATTAGAACACATTGAAATGCTCCGATTTATGAGTACATCTATCCAGAAAACTCTAATATATATGTTTTTATATATATGGCCACTATACCCAAAAAAACGTATTCAACATTTTCACCCAGAACACCTTTAGGAACAGCCTAAAAAAAGCAACCATTGTATGTTACACATTTAATTTATTTAAAACAATACAAAATGAAAGTAATGGAGTTCAGTACATTCCTATTGATGAGTATGAGTAGGAGTATGACCAACTAACTTCACACTCGGCATGCATGTTGCTGCTGACCCCAGCACAGGGACATTTATATGTCCAGTGTCGAGTTGATTGGATAGGCGGTTGTCCAGAACAACTTACAGTATGTACGCCCATGCATGGGTATGGGCGTATCAGTATAGTGTAGTGTAGTGTAGTGTAGTGTTAGTGTAGTCAAATATGGAGATCCGGTTGTCCAGAACCGCTGATTCAAACTACCTACAGTATGTACACCCATACATAGATATTGGCATATCAGTATAGTATAGTATAGTATAGTATAGTATAGTATAGTATAGTATAGTATAGTATAGTATAGTATAGTACAGTGTATATAGTATAGCATAGGCTATAGCATAGTATAGCATAGTACCAGTAAGTCTGAGGGCGAGAAGCAACCTCACCCTAACGGGCTGCATTAATAACTTTGGGGCAGGCCCATCTAGAGTTTACACGGACAGGTATCAGTCAAAAGGGAGACATCGAAGAGCAAGGATGGATGGGGAAGGATCAACATATGGAATGTCAGAACAGGTTCTGACATACAGTATATCCATATGGAGATCTAAGGGTTGGGGTCAGTTGTAGAGTTGCTGGCCAATATTGATGACATCAGGGATCCCCATCCCTGATGATGTCACGTGATGTCACTCACAAGACCTGGGCACCATATATGGGGGCTTTCCCCATGTATGGGGATTTTAAGTGATACACTGACTGACTGACGGAAAATGCGCAATTTCATAGTAAATGCGACCTGTGGTCGCAATAATATAGTATAGGCATACATGGAGATCAGGTTGTCCAGAACTGCTGATCCAAACGATATGCCCCTCCCTGATGACAGGGAGGAACTGTGGAAATCTTGCTGCATTGTGACTGATGGCCCCCTTCAGTTTTTACATACCAGGTGGACATTGGGTTTGATGATGTCATCATCTACATGCATTGCTAAACAGGGCATTCACACACCTTGGCACCATGGGCAACGCAGTTAGAATCATGCTTTTTGACTTCTCCAGAGTCTTCAGAACTATCCAGTCACAACTGCTTACAGAAGCTTGCGTTGATGGGGGTGGACCATGGTTTGGTGGCATGGATCTCAGACTATCTCTCGGGCAGACCGCAGTATGTGAGACTGCAGGGTTGTCTGTTCGGAGGTGCTGGTGAACATCACGGGCGCTCCCCAGGGCACAGTGCTGTCACCTGTTCACCCTATAAACATCTGACTTCCACTTCAACTACAAGACATGTCAGTTGTCACCTGCATCTCAGATAACAACACTGTTGAGCATGCATGGTTACGGAGGTTGTGCACTGGAGCAAGGCAAATAGCCTCTGGCTCAATGCTAGCAAGACCAAGAAGATGGTGGTGTACTATGGCACGACCAAGAGTGTACCTCCGGTTCCCAGCAACATATTATGGTAGTGGAGAATGTAGACAACTACAAGTTTCTAGAAGTGCACCTGAACAGGTCGTGGGACTGGTCTCACTACTCTGGTCTTCTGTTCTTCTCAAGAAGGCTCAGATCTTTTAGTGTGTGCAACAGGATGCTGCAAATGGCTCGTGAGGAAGGCGTTTTATGTGGCGGCCATATTGGATTTGGCCGCCATGGCGACCCCGAAGGTAACTGGCTCGGGTTCCCTAGCTAAAACATTAGAGCAGGACTACATATGGGCCAAATTTAGTCCTTTTAATATTGATTGGCGCAGAAAAATCCATAAGGCCCGTGACTATTGCTGAAATCTTGTCCATTATACAGTAGGTGATTATGGTCATTAAAGCTAATTATAATTGTTCAACATATGCAAGTTAGCATCCGGCGGTTTCTACATGCTGGGGACCCATACATACTCAACATTTGTACTATAAAACTTTGGTGTACTCAACATGTCTGGGTTCACAATGGGACTCTATGGGCTGGCAAATAGACTAACTGCACTTGAGCTGGGGGGGGGGGGGGGGGGGGGGGGGGGGGGGGTGATGTGCAAATGTCAGATGCTGTGACACTTTGTGGTACTTGTATAAATGTTTCATACCATATGTTGTAATAATTCTGACCTTTAGTGCATTTATTTTTAGTCTTGTCCATTTTTTTCATTATTCCAATTTAGGGGGCGTGGTAACATTTTGATAGATTTTCAGCCATTTTGGGCCAAGGTGGGCTGCTTTTCTTTTCTACCTTTCATTACCCAGTAGGTTGTGACATTTTTTATGTATGAAACATAAGCTTTTGGCAAAATGTTCTATGTGTATGTTTCATTGTGCTTGGTGCCAATCACTTAAGTTGAAGCGTTTTCTTTAACAAATGTGCTACATTTCATGATCTAGATTCACATATGAGTAAACTAAGGCACCAATACTTATTTCAGATGTTAGGTATATGTATTTATGACATTTGAGAAAGATGTTGCCAAAATCAATATAACACATTTTACAAGCAAAAACAGCAGCACAAGATTTTCGTTTTTTGGTTATACACTTGTATATACATTTCTGGCTTGTGACAAAATACTGCAGGATATTATGCGGAGAACTTTTAACCCAGAGTCCAGAAGGGTATTGTCTATGGAAATATGCATTGAAATCGTAGTGCCAAAGACGCGGGAACGAAACCGAACGAAAAGGGACCTCGCAGCACGGCCTAGACATCTGATTTATACACACACACACACACACACACACACACACACACCAGTGTTGATTTAGTCAGTAAATTATTTTTTAGTTTTAGTCATGGCCTCTTGAATATTTTCATTTAGTTGTAGTCACATTTTAGTCACCTGGAATGTTTTAGTGTTAGTCTAGTTTTAGTCGACTGAATGTCATAAGATTCTAGTCGACTAAATCAACAGTTTGATTTAGTCGACTAAAGTGTGTGTTGTTAATGCCGTCGTGATGGCTGTTTTTACACTTATAGCCGATCTACAAGCTCACAATGAAACCCATTGTAAAATCATTGGATCTCTTGTCCACTAGTCCCTTGTCCACTAGTCCCTTGTCCACTAGTCCCTTCCTAACATTTTAGTCTAGTTTAAATTTAATTTAATTTGTGCTTTTTGTCCTCACCAGAGATTAAAATAGGGTGCATTTTGCATCCCAAAACGCAGTTTATAGTTATGGGACGCAATAAAACAACGACCTCTGCATCCACGGGATGCACTACTGAATACTGTATTGTTTTTTATTCTAGTTTATTTTGCTAGCTTTAGTTATAATAATCATTTCTTCTTGTGTTTTCTACATGAATATAACCACATTATGACCATATAAAATGAAATGGGAGTAAAATGCTGCAATTTGTAAATATGACTCCTAACGTCGTTGAAGTGGGACTCATCAAATGTCCCTGAGACTCATTTCTAAAAGACCATCCCTGCATCCTGGGACTCATTACATTGAAAACCTATTTACATCACTGCCTCAAACGTCTCAAGATTTGCCATTGGCAATGATACTGTACCGTACCGTACCGTACTTTAGAGATCTTTTTAAGACAGGGAAAGCCTGTGGGTTACAATGAGCCAACGATAGTTAAAAATCACACCCGTGTGAAGTGAGCGGTTGCTCTTATCATTATACATCATCTCATGAACAACTGAATTTGTGTGATTGGTTAAATTTACGTCATATTTGGCGACATTTGACCTAATTTCTCCTTTCATCGTCAATGGTAAATATTGAGACGTGTTTGAGGACTAAAGCTCACTTGTGTGAAGTGAGGGGCGCTCTCATCATCATATGTCATCATACATCACCTTCCGTGCTCAGCCAATCAGCTGAGCACATTCCGTGCACGCACACATGCACGCATGCACTCACGCACTCACGCACGCACAAAGCTGTGCATAGGATGGGCTAGAGCCCCTCAAAAACAAATCATGAAAAAAAAGAAGAGTAAAATTGTGTATATTTTCAGATGGGGTTTTGTCGGGGCAGCGGTGGCCGAACGGTTTGCGGAGCGGTCTTGTTATCGGAAGGTCGCCAGTTCGAATCCCCGGACCGGCACGTTAAAATTACCACCGCTGACGTGCCCTTGAGCAAGGCATTGAACCCCTACCATGAAATGTTCTATGAGCAGGGTCTGGCTGTAAACAAGCATCTCGAGCTTAGTCCATTCACCCTGGGTAAACAAAGAACTTTGCTTTGCTTTGCTTTGTCTGTGGACAAAATAGGCCTACATGTTAAATTAATTGAATAGATGAATTGAATTCACAGGACCACAATGGAAACAATTAAGCCCCTATAAAGTGTTGTGTTATCCTTAAAAAAAACTGCAAACCTCTCTCTGTACAACAACATTTTGATGAATTGAACATGGTGGACCCTGTTGTAAACAAGTGTAATGCTTAATTGGGTCGTCCACTCAGAGTTAACAGCCTTTGTATTGAGTTTGTGCTTGAAATGTACTGTAATTCTGCAAACTGTTAATAAATTCTTCAATCAATCAATCAATCAATGATCTCAGGTGATTTGTGTTCATATAGTTCCAGCAGCAGCTGCTGCCTCCCTGGGTCTTTTCATGATTTTATTCCTCCGTCAGTATTTCACTTTAATGGTAGGTACACACGTGCAGATTGTTGTACACAGAACTCTGTCAACAGTAATATTCTAATTAGTGTGGTTGCCCAGACTATAGTTATTGTCACACTTTAATATTCCACCATGTTCAAATCATCAAAACATTTAGAGACGTACAAATAGACACTTCTATAGACAGAACAGGAATTCATCATAAAGGAGGTAAAAAGGGAAAAGAAACATACAGTGAGGGAAAAAAAAGAGGTGGGCGGTGGGGGGGATTCACGTTCAGCTCCGTTCATTTGTTTGTTTTCCTTGGAGGAGCTGCGTTGGGTCCCCAAGTCGGCTCCGTGGCCGTACCTTGAGTTGGCTGTGTGGCCGTGACCGTCTCTTGTGTTGCCCTTGCGTTGGGTCCCCAAGTCGGCTCAGTGGCCATACCTTGAGTTGCATAAGCAGCATTTCCAGTTTATTGTGAGCTGGCTGCCTGCAGCAGCAGCGAGCACTACACTATGTATCTGCTATATTCTCCTCACAACGTTTGGCACTTATTTACTCCTACGCACATTCACTCAAATCCAGCTTACTGTGGACACACAACGCTTGTACTTTTGTCTTTGTTCAAAACTGGTACTTAACTGGTCAATTTTGAGCTTGCAGATCTGCTACTTTTGATGATTTTGACCAAGCGGGGCATTCATTTACGAACAAACACAAAAACCTAAAATAAGGAGATAATATAATCAAATCTGGCCGACAGCAACGACATAGTGTAATGTAATATTAATGTATCATTTAACAGGGGTAAAGGTCATGGGAAAGTAGACCTTTGCTGGGGCTCAAGTGAGTTACCTGATGATTGCACAGGTGGGATGGGTCATGATAGGGGTCAGGTGTGTGTGTGTGTGTGTGTGTGTGTGTGTGTGTGTGTGTGTGTGTGTGTGTGTGTGTGTGTGTGTGTGTGTGTGCATGTGTGCGTGCGTGCGTGCGTGCGTGCCTGCCAAGTAGTGTTCCACTTATCATCTTATCGTTACTGATGTTATCAAAGTAAGAGTCCCTAACTAATGTTACCCCCCTGGGTTGTCTATTCTACCAGGACCTCTAGTACTGCTGGTTTTATATCCTACCAGGACCTCTAGTACTGCTGGTTTTATATCCTACCAGGACCTCTAGTACTGCTGTTTTTTATATCCAACCAGTACCTCTAGTACTGCTGGTTTTATCTCCTACGGCTACCAGGACCTCTAGTACTGCTGGTTTTATCTCATACCAGGACCTCTAGTACTGCTGGTTTTATCTCCTACCAGGACCTCTAGTACTGCTGGTTTTATCTCCTACCAGGACCTCTGGTACTGCTGGTTTTATCTCCTACCAGGACCTCTGGTACTGCTGGTTTTATCTCCTACCAGGACCTCTAGTACTGCTGGTTTTACCTCCTACCAGGACCTCTAGTACTGCTGGGTTTGTTGTATCCTACCAAGACTAGTATAGGCCTACTGCTGGTTTTCCAACAGAATATAATAGACAACATATAATATTGTTTCAGAATGTGGTTTTCTGAGAGCTACTGATTGCGTAACTAGCCTATCAGGTTTCAGAACAGGAAGGGCTCTAATTGGTCATGCTCCATTTGACGTCATTGTTCCTGGGTCACCACGGTCGCTGATGAGGTCACAAGACTTATGGACTATAACAGACGGGGGGGGGGGGGGGGGTGTGCGTGCGTGCGTGCGTGCGTGTGTGCCATAGGAGTGGCTGTTAGCAGATACAGGTGCTGAGCCTGGTTCTAACTCAGGGCAGGCAGGCAGGCAGGCAGACAGATATTGCTATAAAGACAGAGAGATTACACGCGCGCGCGTGAGAGAGTGAGAGAGAGAGAGAGAGAGAGAGAGAGAAAGAATACCTGAGGGCTGGCATAGATTCACTACAGAGAGAGTGACATATATACTGTGTCTTTAGCTGTCTATAAACATGTGTCATGTGTCTGTGCTGTGATTTGACCCCCTGTGGTCCGTGATCATGTTTAGACTGGTGTCTGTCTCTCTCTCTCTCTCTCCCATCATGAATTGTGCTCCATATTTAGTTTGTCTTTTTTCCAGTTGAGTAGAGGTCTGTTGTTTCCTCGTGGTTGAACAGATTGCCTATCGACCAGGCTGACCGCGGTCCGCCCAACTATACATAGATAATATATTGCTAGGCTAGGCTAGCGCTCCTTAGAAAGTTTAGATAATACACTGCTATGTTAGGCTACATACAGACAGACAAGAATTATTGGAATTTCTGTGGCATAACGTTGACAAATAAAACTCAGATAAACTGTTTTAAAGCCAAAACATTGGTTTGTATATGAAAGGGGATCAATAATGCTATCACATTGTCTTTATTAAACTATTAAGGGAGGTATATTATTATTTTATTTATTTTTTACAATTGCTATAGTAGACTATAGCAACCTT
>NC_136793.1:4115806-4140806 GCF_951216825.1 Electrona antarctica
TCATTATTGTAATGAGGACAAAACATTGAGATGTCAGAACAGGAAACAGGCTGCAGGAGTGTCTGTTCGCATCACAAAGAGTTGAACATCACATTCCCAGGGTTAAAGCAGTTATGGTCTGGATTGAGCTGACTGAATGTATTTTCTCCTCCTCCCGTTCAACTCCAACTATCATCAAAGGCCTGAATTACCTTATGAGTGAAAGATAACAGCTTTCTACTGAGAGAGCAGAATGGATGCATTGATACCACCTGCTGTTACGGCTTCTATACAAGGCCAAATGGAGTTGGAAGAACCATTCAGCCTGTCTGCTAATTGAAATCGTGCAAGACACATCTGCATTTCAATATACCTGTCACTGTACACATGTTTGTAATGTTTATCGTGTGTGTGTGTGTGTGTGTGTGTGTGTGTGTGTGTGTGTCTAAATGAAGTGCTCAATCGGACAAAGTCATTATTAATAATATAAACATGTTTTTGAGGCATTTTGTTCCAAAAATGTGTTTTGCAAAAATCAACCTGTTGGTGGCGCTATAACAGGCCAATGTGAAAAGGGTGGGATATATTCCTCAGCCTAGTACGAAAATGTGTGAAAGATTTCACGTAAATTGCATGCTGCGTTCATGATTTGAGGCTTTTGTTCAAAACGGGGCAATCTTGCAAACTGTGAAACCTAATTATAGCCAATTAGGATGGAATATGAAATATGGGACAGATCCGACTTGAGCACATGACCATAGAGATAGTGTGTAACGATTTGTGAGATTTTTGGACAGAATCTGGAGGAGTAATAACAAAAAATGTGTTTTACAAAAGTCGGCCTCCTGGTGGCGCTATAAAACGCAGATGCGGAAAATGCAGGTCAACGGTTTGTCCTTGGCCTCTAGGGAGTGTGCTTGCAAAATTTCACGCAGATCGGTGCAGTTTTAGGTAAAATGTGAAAAGCTGCCTCATGGTGGCGCTATAACAGGCCGTTCTGGAAAATGTGGGGCAGAGGTTCATCGTTGGCATCCAGGGAGTGTGTGTGCAAAGTTTGGCATCGACCGGGTTAACGGTGGCGGAGATTAGCTGGTAACAGACGGACGGACACACACACACACACACGGACACACGGACGGAGTGCAAAACATACTCTCTCCCCATGCCTTCGGCCTGGTGGAGACAATAAACACATATTCTTTGACTCACCGCTTATTAGTGCAGTGAGCTGTGGCGTTCCACAAGGGAGCATACTAGGGACTTTACTGTTCCTAATATATGTTAACGACATGACTTCAGCTTGTGACTGCAACTTGTTCCTGTTCGCAGATGACTCGGCACTGCTAGTCTCGGACAGGAATCTGCACCTGGCTCGCTGATAACAAACTATCTTTACACCTGGGAAAAACTGAATCCATTCTCTTTGGCTCTAATAGTAATCTCAGCAAGGCAAATGGCTTCTTGGTTAGAGTGGGTGACAATGTTATCACACGTAAAGATGAAATTACCTACCTAGGTTCCATCCTGGAGGCTAATCTTTCCGGTGATAAAATGGCCACCAACGTAATCAAAAAGGTCAACCATAGAACAAGATTCCTTTACAGGATCTCCTCACTGGTCGACAAAAACACCTTGAAGACCTTAACAGGAGCCCTTGTACAGGGTTTCTTTGACTATGCATGCACCTCCTGGTACCACAGCACCTCAAAGGCCCTTAAAACCAGGCTCCAGACTTCCCAAAACAAACTGGTCAGGCTCCTACTTGACCTCGCCCCCCGAACCCACCTCACCCCTGCCCACTTCGACAGGCTGGAATGGCTTAGGGTCGACGACAGAGTACAGCATCTTGCAATGGGTCTGGTCCACAAGATTCGATACACCACCAAGATACCCATGTACCTGTCTAGATACTTCCTTAATGTTAACGAAGTCCACACCCACAACACCAGAGGGAGTGCAACGAACCATGTACAACCCAGATTCGGCACAAACAAGGGACTAAATTATTTTCGCTCCTATGCCACCAAAATGTGGAACGCCCTACCAACAGTCATTAAGACATGCGAATCCCTTGACTCCTTCAAAACCGCTCTCAAAGGGCACCTACGGACGGCTGCAATTCGAAACTGGCCCCTGTAAAATAGGAATCCCTCAAACACGGACGCAAGGACAATACAAGAGACGGTCGCGGCCACACAGCCAACTCAAGGTATGGCCACTGAGCCGACTTGGGGACCCAACACAAGGACAATACAAGAGACGGTCACGGCCACACAGCCAACTCAAGGTACGGCCACGGAGCCGACTTGGGGACCCAACGCAGCTCCTCCAAGGAAAACAAACAATGAACGGAGCTGAAGGTGAATCCCCCCCACCGCCCACCCCTTTTTTTCCCTCACTGTATATGTTTCTTTTCCCTTTTTACCTCCTTTATGATGAATTCCTGTTCTGTCCTTTGTCTATATAGAAGTGTCTATTTGTACGTCTCTAAATGTTTTTGATGAATTGAACATTGTGGACCCTATTGGAAACAAGTGTAATGCTTAATTGGGCCGTCCACTCACAGTTAACAGCCTTTGTATTGAGTTTGTGCTTGAAATGTACTGTAATTCTGCAAACTGTTAATACATTTTTCAATCAATCAATCAATTAACAACAACAACAACAATCACCAGGGTAACCAAACGTAAACAATAACAAAGAGACGAGAGGTTGCAGCGTTAGCATTAGCATTAGCATCAGACTGCTCTGTGCAGGGAGGGGAGAGCAGTCGATCATCAAAGACGATCAGGCTCAACTAGAAGATCATTGATTGATTGATTGATTGAAATATTTATTAACAGTTTGCAGAATTACAGTAGGGGAGAGCCGCCATGGTTGTAACACTTTGCCCGTTTCACTCTTTTACTCAGAGATCTGTTTATCTACATATGTAATATTTTCAGGACCTACACATGTCTGCTACCAGGCATAAACCACTTCAAGTTTTTCAAATTGATAAAACAGGTCGGGAGTTATTAAACCGAACGTGGACGCTGTTCCAGTGTTACATTTGCTGCGCATATCGGATTCATTGTAACGGCATGCGCGATAAATGTAACAACGCTAAACACCATTAAACATCATTTTCAGCTTAAAGCAATTATATTTAATTGAAGCAACTCCTTAACATTGTTTTCATACCATGGATGCGATAAGAAAATGTATCAAACATAAGGAAATTATTAAATAGTACCGGGTGTACCAGTTTGGGCGTTTGAGTCAGTTCAATGGGAAAATACATTGATTACACATCAAGTTTGATTGATTGAGTTGTACAATGTTATACAACCCTAAACTAATTTAGAATACACTCTGTAATGAAAGACAGCTGACTGAACATAATATTGGCCAATTAGTGGGGTTCTGTCTTCCGTTAAATGTATCACATGGACATTTTAACCGATATATGTACATTTCTTTGTGTTACATGTGATGACACCCTTTACTGGAAAGGCTTTCCCTGATCTATATCGACCTCACTCTGACCGTCACTACGGTCATAACAACGAATGATGCCCTCATCTTCCTCTTCTCGAGACCAATATATCAAAAATGTCATGCCCACATGACCCGGGGAGGCGGTCTCACCGTATAAATTATGCCCGGTGAGGGCGGCTCCGCCTCTTTGCCTCTCTCGCCTCATGAGACCTGTACGGTAGGTGAATGGTATCGTATCTTTTGAGATATATATATACTGTTAATGCGGACTGCTTGGTTTTTCGCTAGTAGTCTTTTCCACACTCACTGCTTTGGTAACCCGTACACTTCGGTGCAGGCGCCTTGCGTCCCTGTGGGTTGCAGTGTTGTGTGACTTTTTAGCCTACTGTGATTGTTTGCTAAAGCTAAACACGTTGTTGTTGTGTATACTTGTTTTGTTTGGCCTACAGGGTTTTTCCCTTCAGTTAGGCTGCCTTAAGAGTTCCGTTTGTTGCGGAACGGCCGGGATACGGCTACTTATTTTTTTGTTATTGTTGTACCCGTTGTTGCGCTGTCCGCAGCTGCGGGGGTTAAGTGGCGGCTCCATCCAAGTTGGTGGTAGTCCTGTCAATTCCGCGTGGGTTCGCATGCGATGTAGTTATCCACACTAGTATTTCTAGTAGAGTCACAAAGTGATATTTTTCTTTAACTTGTCCTCCCTCCATACCAAGTGTATTGGGAGTAGGTGAGAAGAAGCTGTTTGCTTCAGTCACGTGAGTTCCCTCAGACCGCTGTGCGCAGCAGGTGGGATTTGTTTTTGTTACTTGCTATTCTGCTATTCCCTCTCATACGTTCGCGTATAGTGAGTAGACGTTTTGATTAACATTGTTATTATTTTGTGCATAGGCCTACTGCTATTTACTACCCCTGGTGCTACGCTGTCCGCAGCTGGCAGGGTTTATTTTTGTTGCGTTAAATATTCCCTCTCATACGTGCGCGTATAGTGAGTAGACGTTTTGATTAACATTATTATTTTGTGCATATGCCTACTGCTATTTACTACCCCTGGTGCTACGCTGTCCGCAGCTGGCAGGGTTTATTTTTGTTGCGTTAGTTATTCCCTCTCATACGTTCGTGTATAGTGAGTGGATGTTTTTGATTAATACTGTTATACATTTGTGCATACTGCTATTCGCTATCCCTGGTGCTACGCTGTCCGCAGCTGGCAGGGTTGTTTTTGTTATGCTAATCCCCTCTCATACGTTTATGTGTAGTGAGTGGGTATTTTGAGTTTCGCATATTATTACCTCTGTTACCACACTGTTCGCAGCGGGTTGGGGTTTGCGTACGTGCGCGTACTAGGGTTGTTTTCCTTTTATATTGCGGCCCCTGATACTGCTGTTCGCAGCTGGTGGGGTTCCTGCATATCCCTCGGGTGCGTTCGCGTACTGTGAGTAGGGCGGTAATTGAGCTACTATGGCTTCCTACGTCTGCTGCTGTTGTCAGGCAGCCATGGACCCCCGTGATGGCCACCGGGAATGTCCCGTTTGTTTGGGCAGAGCCCATGTGCAGCGGGACGTTGAGGACCCCTGTAATGCTGCCATCGACTTGCCCTATGCCGAGAGGGCTCGGCGGGCAGCGCTGGGGGGGGAGTTGGCTCCCCCTGCCCAGGAACCGGTGCTTGGCCGGAGTGACAGGCTTTCTAGAAAACGCCATCGGCGTCGCTCAGGTGACCATGATTATAGGAGGTCTCGTGAGCACACCTCTCGGGCCCCTAAGCGTTCTGCTCACCCCCAGGAGGTCGGGGAGACGCAGGGTGCCACTCAGAGGGAGATTTTGGCTGCTATTCAGTCCCTCAGTGAGCGGATGGGGAGGTTTGAAGCTGAATGCTCCTCAACTGCGGTGTCACATGAGACTGTGTCCTCGCAGGCATCTCCCTTCAGGGGGGTGCCTGGCCCGGAGGATGACCCAGATGTGCTTTACATCCATGCGCCTGGCTCCCTTACTGGCAGTGGTCTACGTTCAGACCACGCTTCAGTCTCAGGCAGCACCAGATCTGCGCTCTACGAGGAGGAGGTGGCAGAGTCCGCTCCGGACGTCTCGGCTAGTGAGACGCTGGTGTCGCACGTGTTATCGGCAGCTAAACTATTGGGTATGACACTTACAGCCCCGAAGTCTGCCTCTTCGGCGGGTGTCTTCAGTGCGGTGTCCCAGGCTCGCTTGTCCCCTACTGTTCCAGAAGCAGAGGGGTATTCGGGGATGCTAATGACTAACTGGGGGAAGCCTGATAGTGACTCCTTATTTAATGCTGGGTGCAGGGGCCTAGCAAAGATGGCTTATCCTCCCGAGTCCGGCTTGGGAGACATGCCACCGGTCGAGCAGGGCATGGCCGCATTGACCGATCTTGGCCCTGACCGAGTTACCACTGTCCCACGTTGCCCCAGTAAGCAGTGCGAAAAGACGGATCGTCTGGTGTGTCGCACGTACAATTCAGCAACCCGTGCAGCTCGCTCGGGGAATGCATTGGTCCTCCTCTTGGCTGCTTTAAGTAAGACAATGGGGGCGGAGGACACAGACTCCCGGTCCCTGATAGATTCCGCGGTGTTGGCTCATTCTCAGCTCACGCGGGACATTGGCGCCACCATGTCATCAGCCATGTTGGCTCGTCGTCAGGTCTGGCTGGCTCAGATGCGTCTCCCTGAGAACATCAAGAAAGAGCTGCGGGAGAAAGCAGTTGTGCCGGGCCATGTGTTCCATCCAGACTTCCAGGAGACACTGGTCAGAACTGAACGCTGTGCTCAGACACGGGAGAGCGTTCAACGGTTTCGCCGGTCTGTTACCTCCAGACTCGGACCACGGCGTTCCTATCAAGGCTCAGGGCCCCACCAAGGGTCCTGGGGGCGTGGCAGGCACCAGGATGAGGCGTTTCGGGCCCCCAGTTCGGCCGCCCGGCAGCAGCCTCACTGGCAGCAAGGTTCTAGATCCCGAGCCACTAACAGAGGTGGCCCTCAAGGGCGTCGCCCCCGCAAGGGCACAGGGCGCCAAGGGGGCTCTGCATGAGAGTTCGGGGCCGGCCGTCGAACGTCTCTCCCGGCTTTGCTTGGACAGCTGGGTAGAGCATACATCAGACCCCTGGGTACTGGAGACAGTCGCCAGGGGCTACAAACTCCAATTTCGACGGCGTCCCCCCCCCTTTTCAAGGGTCCGTATGACTCTGGTCAGGGACCCTATCCAAGCACGCGCGCTGGCGGAGGAAGTTTCCACCCTGCTGCAGAAAGGCGCAATTACAAAGGTGAGTTCAACCGATCAGAAAGCAGGTTTTTACTCAACATATTTTCTGGTGCCAAAAAAGGAAGGCGGGTTTCGGCCCGTCCTCGATCTCAGGTGGCTAAACCGGTACATGAAGGTCCTACCTTTCAAGATGTTACAGACAAAACACATACGCCAGTCCATTGGTCAGGGAGAGTGGTTCGCCACTCTCGACCTGAAAGACGCGTACTTCCATGTCCGCATTTGGCCGGGTCACAGGCCCTTTCTCCGCTTTGCCGTTCAAGGGCAGGCCTACCAGTTCAGAGTGCTCCCATTCGGGCTGTCATTGTCTCCGAGGGTGTTCACAAGGGTAGTGGTGGCCGCTCTGTACCCGCTTCAGCTTTCAGGCATGAAGGTCCTCCCTTATCTCGACGACTGGCTGATCGTCGCACCGTCTCGCAGCCAGGTTGCGGCAGACACAGAGCAGGTGTTGACGCATGTCCAGTCCTTGGGTTTCCGAGTGAACGTAAAGAAAAGCAACCTCGAACCCAAGCAACAGACAGGTTTTCTCGGCCTGTGTCTCAATTCAGTGACCATGGTGGTCTCTCTGTCTCCGGAGAGGGTTCTACGGATCCAAACACTCCTGCGCCACTTCCGTCTCGGCACGCGTGTCGAGATGGTTCTGGTCCAGCGGCTGTTGGGGATGATCGCATCCGCCACAGCAGTCGTCCCACTCGGCCTGCTCAGGGCCAGACCTCTCCAGAGGTGGCTGAATTCATTCGGCCTCGATCCCAAGCGGGACCGGCATGTGAAGCTGGTGGTGACAAGGCCTTGCCTTCACGCTCTACGGCCGTGGAGGGACTGCACGATGCTGACACGAGGGGTCCCGCTTCGGGACCTTCCGTTCAGGAGGACTGTGGTGACGACGGATGCCTCCCAGACCGGCTGGGGAGCCGTATGGGAAGGCAGGACAGCAAGAGGTCAGTGGGCGCTTCCTTGGACGTCCGAACACATCAATGTGTTGGAGCTGAGGGCTGTTCACCTCGGCCTCAGGGCTCTCCTCCCCTTTATCCGCGACAAGCATGTCCTGGTGAGGTCAGACAACACTTCAGCGGTCTATCATATAAATCACCAGGGGGGCACGAAGTCACTTCGTTGCCTACAGGTGGCTCAGGAACTGTTGTGGTGGGCCGCGCCTTGCTTGGCCTCCCTCAGGGCAATCTATGTGCCGGGAGTAGTGAACACGGCAGCAGACCTTCTGTCCAGGTCCGGCCCCCTCTCCGGCGAGTGGAGACTTCACCCACAGGTGATCTCACAAATATGGACCCGCTTCGGCCGGGCCCGAGCAGACCTGTTCGCCTCTCGAGAGAATGCTCACTGCGAGCTATGGTTCTCCCTGACGGGCCAGGGGGGCCCCTTGGGCCTGGATGCTCTGTCAGGAGAGTGGCCGGACGGCTTGATGTACGCTTTCCCTCCACTGCCCCTGATTCCTCAGGTGTTGCATCGGGTGAGGCTGGGTTGCTACAGGATTCTGTTGATTGCACCCCGATGGCCAGGGAGACATTGGTTTCCAGACCTCCTTCAGCTGGTTCAGGGGTCTCCATGGCCTCTGCCGGCCAGAGCAGACCTCTTGTCCCAGGCAGAGGGTCAGATTTGGCACCCCAAGCCGATGACTCTGCAGCTCTGGGCCTGGCCTCTTCTGAGCCCCTCCCTCAAGGGCTAGATGAGGCCGTCCTTGACACAATGCGTAATGCCAGGGCGCCTTCCACCCGGGCCAATTACGACCACAAGTGGAAGTGCTTCTCTGCCTGGTGTGCTGCCCAGCAGGCGAATCCTGTCACCTGCAACGTATCCCTGGTTTTACGTTTTCTCCAGTCCCTCTTGGATGCTGGCAGAGCAGCCAGCACCATCAGGGTGTATTCCGCCGCTATTTCCCACCGGCATGAGGAGGTTGATGGGCTACCAGTTGGTAGGCATACTTTTGTCACTCAGTTCATGGCTGGTGTCAAGCGGCTACGCCCCGGACGGGCCTTGAGGGCCCCTGCTTGGGATCTCCCTCTGGTACTGCGGTCCTTGATGGGAGCCCCGTATGAGCCGATGGATCAGTCCGATCTGAAATCCCTCTCTCGTAAGACGGCACTTCTTTTGGCGCTTTCCTCTGCCAAACGCGTCGGTGAGCTGCAGGCCTTGTCAGTCAGCCAAGACTGCATGAGGTGGAAACCCGAGGGCACAGGGGTGTCGCTGTGGCCTAACCCGGCATTTCTGCCCAAAGTAATTACTCCGCAGACGGTGAACCGAGTGCTGGAAATTACGGCATTGCGTTCTGCTCTGGGCCCCCAGGAAACTGTGGAGGGCCTTTTTACATTGTGTCCAGTCCGAGCACTTCGTGCTTATGTGGATCGCACACAGGCCATACGAGGCACAGGCACGCAGCTGTTTGTCTGCTATGGGGGCAGGAGGCTGGGGCTTCCCTTGTCCAAGCAACGGCTGTCGCATTGGCTTGTGGACACAATCTCGGCGGCCTATGTTGATCTAGGCCAGCCGGTCCCTGAGAATGTGGTGGCCCACTCCACAAGGGGGGTGGCCACTTCTTGGGCTGCACTAAGTGGAGTGTCCATGGAGGACATTTGTGCAGCGGCTTCATGGACTGTGCCTTGCACATTTGCGAGGTTCTACAGACTGAATGTGGAATCCCAGCTATCGCTGGGTTCCACCGTCCTGCTTGCAGCTGCCCAGCGAGATGGTGATGGGGCTGAGTACCCTGTTCCTCGCGACCCGGTTGGTATAAGTCATCCGTTGTTATGACCGTAGTGACGGTCAGAGTGAGGTCGATATAGATCGTAAGTTATGGCTATAACTATGGATCTATGAGACCGAACGATGACCGTCACTATCTCCTGTCGCTCGGAACGTTCTGAGGCGTTCGAGGCTGGAGGCGGAGCCGCCCTCACCGGGCATAATTTATACGGTGAGACCGCCTCCCCGGGTCATGTGGGCATGACATTTTTGATATATTGGTCTCGAGAAGAGGAAGATGAGGGCATCATTCGTTGTTATGACCGTAGTGACGGTCATCGTTCGGTCTCATAGATCCATAGTTATAGCCATAACTTACGTTCTGGGATGTCTAAAGACATTCGTTTTCAAAGTGTTGTTACACTGGGCACAGTTGCAATTGCCTGGTTTAAGGGGAGCAAAGCAAAGTTACTATATTTACCCAGGGTATCTGGGCTAAGCTCAAGAACTTGTTTCCAGCCAGGCCCTGCTCATAGAACATTTCATGGTAGTGGTTCAATGCCTTGCTCAAGGGCACTTCAGCGGTGGTAATTTTAACGTGTTGGACCGCTGATTCGAACTGGCGACCTTCCGGTATCAAGACCGCTCCGCAATCCGTTCGGCCACCGCTGCCACACAGGAGAGTCTGTTTTGGTTGCGGTAATATGTTGGCTCTAACCAATTTATTTCATGACTGCTCTTAATCCTGGGGAGTTTTGGTGTTAGCGTTACATTATGCTTTAGATATTGAAAAATAGCAGACCTACAAGCTCACAGCGCGCCACCGAGTGGTGCGCTACGAGCTTGTACGTCTGCTATTTTTGAAAAAAGAAAAAAGAACGACGTCTGACATAGAAACAGCTTTTTCAGAAAACATGTCATGTAGAAGACATTTTTTAGAATCTGATCTCAGGTCAAAATGGGTTAATCATGTAGGCCTGGGGAGTGTAGGTGGTGATAGGCTACAGGAAACTGAATATTGTTTTTCCTTTGTTGTCTAGAGTAATCTGGTAGGCATCATCAACACATTTACTAGAATAGCCCCTTCTCTGTGTAGTCTTTCTGTAGCCCACCAAAATGTGGAACGCCCTACCAACAGTCATTAAGACATGCAAATCCCTTGACTCTTTCAAAACCGCTCTCAAAGGGCACCTACGGACGGCTGCAATTCGTAACTCGCCCCCGTAAATTCTGAATCCCCCACCCACCCTTTTTTCCCCTCACTATTTATTTTCCCTTTTTACCTCCTCTATGATGATTTCCTGTTTTTTGGTATATATAGAGGTGTATATTTGTACGTCTCTAAATGTTATGATGAATTGAAAATGATGGACCCTCTTGTAAACAAGTGTAATACTTTATGGTGTCGTCCACTGCAGTTTTTGTATTGAGCTGTACTTGAAATGTACTGTAATTCTGCAAACTGTTAATCAATCAATCAATCAATCAATCAATCAAAGGCAGTCTGTCTGCCTGCCTGCCTGCCTGCCTGCCTGCCTGTCAGCCTGTCTGTCTGTCAGCCTGTCTGTCTGTCAGCATGTCTGTCTGTCAGCCTGTCTGTCTGTCAGCCT
Source organism: Electrona antarctica (assembly GCF_951216825.1). Lineage (NCBI taxonomy): Eukaryota > Metazoa > Chordata > Actinopteri > Myctophiformes > Myctophidae > Electrona > Electrona antarctica. The sequence goes on from NC_136793.1 coordinate 4,126,840, forward strand.
GTGCTCATAAAGCATGTCTGTTTTATCATGGAGGGAAAGAAAGTTGTTATTCTCTATCTGATGAAATCAAGGCCACTGTGTGCCTTTCTCTGATCTGCTATCGGGACCAGTGCTGTCAGCGCGCATGCAGTTATGAATAATACACATTCAGGGGTTCGGGCTGAAAGTCCGCCTCCCACAGTGTTTTTCCACTACGAACCATTGAACGTGCATTGTAATACACTTTGGTCTGAATGGTCTGTTGATTGATTGAAAATTGTATTAACAGTTTGCAGAATTACAGTACATTTCAAGCACAAACTCAATACAAAGGCTGTTAACTGTGAGTGGACGACCCAATTAAGCATTACACTTGTTTACAACAGGGTCCACCATGTTCAATTCATCAAAATGAGTGTACAGATGCAGATGCGTGATGAGTGTACAGATGCGTGTAAAACCCCGGACATTTGATGGAATTTATAAAACCCCCCCGGAGAGCCCGGGCAGCCCCCCAAAAGAGGACTTGTCCGGGCAAAAGAGGACGTATGGTAAGCCTACGCTCTCTCTATCTCTCTGTCTCTCTCTCAGTCAACCAAAGACCCAGAAGTTGAAATAGAGAACTATTCTTTGATCAGAAACGACAGAAACAGGCATGGTGGTGGTGTGTGTATGTATATTCACAAAGACACAGAATATGTTACTCGTACTGACTTACAGTATGATGAAATTGAAACTGTGTGGGTTGAATTAATTTTCAAAAAGGCTAAATCGGTATTAGTGGGCACCGTCTACAGACCGCCTGACCAACATGGGTTCTATGATATACTTGAGGGGTGCTTAGCTGGGGAGGAATGTGTAGAGAAAATCCTGCGACTACAATACAGACATGCAACGTAAGGAAGCACCTGTGTGCACCTGTGTCATTCAGTAAGTTCTGTGATCTACATAGTGTCAGTGACGTCAGTCAGCTAATTACCCAACCCACTAGAGTGTGTGATTCTACTCAAACTGTCATTGATCTCATTCTGTCCTCGGACAAATCCAGAATCTCCAAGAAAGGGGTTATTGTATGTGGGCTTAGTGATCATTTTATGATATTCTGTACCCGCAAAATACAAAAACTTAAGACCGGCTGCCACAAAACAGTCATATCAAGGGACCTCAAAACCTACTCTAGTGAGGTCTTTAACCAAGTATTGGAGAGTCTGGATTGGTCCGATGAGCTTAAAAGCACACTTGTCGAAGAAGCTTGGCTTGGCTTAAAAACCAAATATACATCAGTACTGAACAACATGGCTCCTTTGAGAACCACCAGGGGCAAAACCCGCTCGGAACCATGGATGAATTCGGACATACTGGCTGCAATGAAAGCCAGAGACAAAAAATGCTCTGAATTTCTAAAATGCAAGTCAAAGCTAGCCAAGCGCTTCGACAGTGTTCGCCAAGCCCGTTTGAACAACCTAAATACCCAACGAATCAAGCTAAGAAACAGTGTAACTGCCATGACCAAATCAGCTAAAAGTAACTTCATCAATGATAAAGCACAAGAAAACAAAAACAATCCTTGTGAGCTCTGGAAGCTACTAAACAATCAACTAGGCTGCGCTCAGAAACTAAAAACCAGGTTTTCAAACATAAACATCAAATCGGACAACACTCTCATCACTGACAACCTTGATGTGGCCAACTGCTTGAATATCTTCTTTACAAACATAGCAACAACTCTGGTTAACAAACTGCCCTCCCACTCTGGGCTCTTTGGTGTAGAGCACATTACAACCTTCTACAGAAACCTAGGTGTTTGTAAAGACAATTTTAAACTGGTTATGGTAACAACTGATGAGGTAATTAAGAAACTGAGTGCCCTCCAACCCCACAAGGCCACAGGCCATGACAATATTCCCTCCAAATTTCTCAGAGACTCAGCCATCTCTATAGCTCCAATCATCACCCACATAGTAAACCTCTCCATCAAACAGGGACAGGTCCCCCAAGATTTCAAACTGGCCAAAGTAACCCCCTTGCACAAGAAAGGGAGTAAATCAGACCCCGGCAACTACCGCCCTATTTCTATTCTTAGCTCCATCTCGAAAGTGATGGAAAAAATAGTCTATGAACAGGTTGAAAAGTATCTTGCCACTAATAAATTAATGTACGAGTTCCAATCTGGCTTCAGAACGTCCCACTCCACTGACACATGCCTTCTCTATTTGAGCGACCACATCAAACATGAGGTGGATGCTGGCAAATACTGCGGCATGGTCATGCTGGACCTCCAAAAGGCTTTTGACACCGTGAACCACTCCATACTGGTTAACAAGCTAAAGGCAATTGGTTTCCATAGCACATCAGTGAGCTGGATGCAATCCTACCTGGAGGGGAGAGAACAGATGGTGGAGGTGAATGGAACACTGCCCCCCCCCCCCCTCCCAGTGAGCTGTGGCGTTCCACAAGGGAGCATACTAGGACCATTACTGTTCCTAATATATGTTATCGACATGACTTCAGCTTGTGACTGCAACTTGTTCCTGTTCGCAGATGACTCGGCACTGCTAGTCTCGGACAGGAACAAACTGCAGGTGGAAAAGGCCCTCAGCTCTGAACTCGGTAGAATCTGCACCTGGCTCGCTGATAACAAACTATCTTTACACCTGGGAAAAACTGAATCCATTCTCTTTGGCTCTAATAGTAATCTCAGCAAGGCAAATGGCTTCTTGGTTAGAGTGGGTGACAATGTTATCACACATAAAGATGAAATTACCTACCTAGGTTCCATCCTGGAGGCTAATCTTTCCGGTGATAAAATGGCCACCAACGTAATCAAAAAGGTCAACCATAGAACAAGATTCCTTTACAGGATCTCCTCACTGGTCAACAAAAACACCTTGAAGACCTTAACAGGAGCCCTTGTACAGGGTTTCTTTGACTATGCATGCACCTCCTGGTACCACAGCACCTCAAAGGCCCTTAAAACCAGGCTCCAGACTTCCCAAAACAAACTGGTCAGGCTCCTACTTGACCTCGCCCCCCGAACCCACCTCACCCCTGCCCACTTCGACAGGCTGGAATGGCTTAGGGTCGACGACAGAGTACAGCATCTTGCAATGGGTCTGGTCCACAAGATTCGATACACCACCAAGATACCCATGTACCTGTCTAGATACTTCCTTAATGTTAACGAAGTCCACACCCACAACACCAGAGGGAGTGCAACGAACCATGTACAACCCAGATTCGGCACAAACAAGGGACTAAATTCTTTTCGCTCCTATGCCACCAAAATGTGGAACGCCCTACCAACTGTCATTGTAAAGGCAACTTCAACAAAAGGATGCCAGTGAGGGATATGGTGTGAATGAAGCTCTTTCCAACGCGTGGTGTTGACAGTATATCAGATCTTGTCGTGGAGTGCATTTAAGGTTTTATTTTGATTGCAGGGTGTTATCAAAGCACAACATAAACCGGGTACTTAACTGTAACTTAAACAAACTGGTGTTGCAAAATAAACCAAAATTAACTCATAACAACTGAAAAACAAACAAAACACGCACGGTTGAAAAACTGTGTGGCTTCCCTGTGGCGTTTCCCAAATTCCCTCCTGCCGTGCACCTGTGACACCTACAAATAGGCTGTGCCTGTGATTGGCAGAACCCGCCTATGCCCAGGTTGTCATAGCAACTTCACAATGAATTAACCACAGTATAAAAGCATCAAATTGGCTACAACACTCCGGCCCCTAATTGTTACTGTATGAAAACATAACAATTCAACAAATACAAAACATTGTAGCCAAATAAATAGTCCACGTCAGTATTCAACTCATAATGTTCATTGTTCATGTAGTTCATAATGTTCGTGTATGTATCCAATAGGGTTGGTAACCCCAGTAATAGAGAATGGGTTTCAGTCTTTAAGTGATAGGTCGCTCCAGGACGTTGTACTTGGTCCAGGCTTTCACAGACCGCACAAGTCCATGTCTGTCGGGAAAGGTCTGCAGAACCTTGCCCAACAGCCAGGATCCACGAGGCGCATTCGAGTCCGCTACCATGATGACGTCTTCTGCGACAAAGTTCCTCTTGTCCTTTGGCCACCGTTGTCTCTCCTGCAACAGTGGTACATACTCCCGAATCCATCTGTGCCAAAAGAGATTGGCGAGGAATTGAACTTGCCTCCATCGACGTTTGGAGTAGGGGTCAATTTTGTTGAAAAGCTGTGGTGGTAGAGAAGGTTTGCCTTTCAACACGAGAGTGTGATTTGGAGTCAAGGGTTCGAGATAATTTGGATCCTCTGAGGTTTTTGTGATGGGACGGTCATTCAATATGGCTTCCACTTCGCACAGGAGTGTTTGTAGTCCATCATCCAGATGCTGCTGATGAAGAATAGAGTTAAACACCTTCCTGACCATTTGAATGACCCTTTTCCACACTCCATGGTGGGATGCAGCTGGAGTATTGAAGCTCCACTTCACTCCAGAATGAAGTAGTGAGTCTGAGACCTTCTTCTGGTTCAGATGAGAGAGAGCTTCTCTCAGCTTACATTCTGCTCCAACAATGTTGGTTGTGTGTTGGTCCTTCGCAGGAATGAGTGGAGGTTGTGTGTCATCGGGCATGGCTCCTTTGCCAAGCCTTCCTCCCATAGCAAAGACCCTTTGCTCAGCAAGGTGGTGGTCAGTGGGCATGACAACATTGTCCTCTTTCAAAGGCAACTTCAAGCAGGAATGTTCGTTCTTGAGTTCAGCTGAAGTGTCAGCAATCTGCATGAGCTTGCAATCTTGTATGGGCATTTGTTGCTTGTCCTTTGTTGATTTCTCACTGAAGTCGTGATTGTCTTGCTTCATCTGCAATTCCTCTATCTGAGCCATGGATATGTGGTTGGCTGAGATAGTGGGCAGCTAATCCCACTCTCATTGCCTCCTCTCAATGGTCCGTTGACAACCCATCCCAATAGGGTTCTAACAGCGTAAGGTCCTTTACCTCTGCTGTTTATCACTTCCCATGGCTCCATTGCTTCTGGAGAGTTAGTTCCAATTAACAGCTCCACCTCGGCATCAATAGCAGGAATTTCCACAGAGTTCAGATATGGCCAAGCATCCAAGTCTTCTTGCCGTGGGATGTTATCATGAGTCACAGGCATCTTACCTTGGGTGTATACATCAGGCAACTCAACGTAGGTATTACTGTTGAGTGCAGCGACCTCTAGTCCTGAGATGACGTGACTGTTGACAAAGCTTTCTTGATTCATTGTTTTCATTAGGAATCTAGTGTTCCTTCCTCTCACCTTTAGCTTCCTCATCAGTTGCTCAGAGCAGAAAGTGGATGAACTGCCGGGATCTAGGAATGCATAAGTCTTTAAAGTTGTGCTGCCTTTCTTTGCCTTGATCTTTACAGGCACAATAGACAAGACGCAATCCTGTGCTCCGGCCCCTATATGGCCGCAAGTCTTGGGAGTGGTGGCTTGACTCAGCCCGGTTTCTTCTGGTGTGTCCTTTGAGTTCATTTCTTCCCATTCCTTTGCGTGGATATGGAGAATGGTAGGGTGTTTCAGGTTACATACTTTACAAGACAGCCTGCTGAACTTATGTGCCCAACAGATAGACATCCAAAACAAGCACCCTTCCTTTTTAGAAAGTCAATTTTGTCACAATGCTGCTTCTTCTCCATCTTGGGGCACACACCCAATCTGTGGCCCTCTTCACACAGCAGACAGGATTCTCTTGTAGGCTTATCAGGTAAGTCTCTCTCTGTTTCATTTTCAGAAGTCACAGATGTAGCAAAACTGCTTCCTTTCTCCTGTATGCGTCCCTGTGATGCTTTATTTCCAAACTTGAGGTTTGACAATGAGACTGATGTGTCTTGAATGTCTCCATAAAGTGGGTCAGAAGCAATAGACACTTGTCTCTCCATGAAGTTCACAAAGTCACTGAAACCTGCTCGACGGTGACGTTTCTCTTGATGCTCAAAGGCAACGTTTCTCCATTTTTCTCTAAGTTTGTATGGTAACTTCATGATTATTGCACGTATGTTAGATGGCATATTCATTTCTGACATGTAGCTGATGTCCTCCATAGCATTACAGCAGATGCGTAGGAATAATGAAAATGCTTGTAAAGCCTTGATGTCCTCTGATTTCACAGGTTCCCATCCAAGTGCTCTCTCCATATATGCAGTGGCTATTTTCTGCTCATTTCCAAAGCGTTCTTGTAAGAGCATCCTGGCCTTTTGATACCCCCTGTCAGATGGCATATGTTGACAGCTCTTCGCCAGCTCTCTAGGTTGCCCTCGAGTGTACTGCTCCAGGTAGTACAAGCAGTCTACACTGCTAGCAGCTTTTCCTTCCACTCCATGTTCAAAAGCTCTAACAAATGTGTTGTACTCAAGAGGGTTTCCATCAAAGATTGGTATGTCCCTTGGGGGTAGTGATAGTGAAGCTTGCTGTTGCACTAGTAATGCTGTGATGTCATTTTGCTTCTGCATGATTGTGAAGATATTGTCTTGGTTCTCACTGTGTCGGTTGGATTGTTGTGGTGTATGTACAATGTGATGTAGATGTCCAGATCTTTGTGTCATGCTGGCTTGGTCCTCCTCATTGACTTGGTTCTGTTGCTGTGGTGGATGTACAGTGTGATGTAGATGTCCAGATCTTTGTGTCATGCTGTCTTGGTCCTCCTCATTGACTTGGTTCTGTTGCTGTGGTGGATGTACAGTGTGATGTAGATGTCCAGATCTTTGTGTCATGCTGTCTTGGTCCTCCTCATTGACTTGGTTCTGTTGCTGTGGTGGATGTACAGTGTGATGTAGATGTCCAGATCTTTGTGTCATGCTGTCTTGGTCCTCCTCATTGACTTGGTTCTGTTGCTGTGGTGGATGTACAGTGTGATGTAGATGTCCAGATCTTTGTGTCATGCTGTCTTGGTCCTCCTCATTGACTTGGTTCTGTTGCTGTGGTGGATGTACAGTGTGATGTAGATGTCCAGATCTTTGTGTCATGCTGGCTTGGTCCTCCTCATTGACTTGGTTCTGTTGCTGTGGTGGATGTACAGTGTGATGTAGATGTCCAGATCTTTGTGTCATGCTGTCTTGGTCCTCCTCATTGACTTGGTTCTGTTGCTGTGGTGGATGTACAGTGTGATGTAGATGTCCAGATCTTTGTGTCATGCTGTCTTGGTCCTCCTCATTGACTTGGTTCTGTTGCTGTGGTGGATGTACAGTGTGATGTAGATGTCCAGATCTTTGTGTCATGCTGTCTTGGTCCTCCTCATTGACTTGGTTCTGTTGCTGTGGTGGATGTACAGTGTGATGTACATGTCCAGATCTTTGTGTCATGCTGTCTTGGTCCTCCTCATTGACTTGGTTCTGTTGCTGTGGTGGATGTACAGTGTGATGTAGATGTCCAGATCTTTGTGTCATGCTGTCTTGGTCCTCCTCATTGACTTGGTTCTGTTGCTGTGGTGGATGTACAGTGTGATGTAGATGTCCAGATCTTTGTGTCATGCTGTCTTGGTCCTCCTCATTGACTTGGTTCTGTTGCTGTGGTGGATGTACAGTGTGATGTAGATGTCCAGATCTTTGTGTCATGCTGTCTTGGTCCTCCTCATTGACTTGGTTCTGTTGCTGTGGTGGATGTACAGTGTGATGTAGATGTCCAGATCTTTGTGTCATGCTGTCTTGGTCCTCCTCATTGACTTGGTTCTGTTGCTGTGGTGGATGTACAGTGTGATGTAGATGTCCAGATCTTTGTGTCATGCTGGCTTGGTCCTCCTCATTGACTTGGTTCTGTTGCTGTGGTGGATGTACAGTGTGATGTAGATGTCCAGATCTTTGTGTCATGCTGTCTTGGTCCTCCTCATTGACTTGGTTCTGTTGCTGTGGTGGATGTACAGTGTGATGTAGATGTCCAGATCTTTGTGTCATGCTGTCTTGGTCCTCCTCATTGACTTGGTTCTGTTGCTGTGGTGGATGTACAGTGTGATGTAGATGTCCAGATCTTTGTGTCATGCTGTCTTGGTCCTCCTCATTGACTTGGTTCTGTTGCTGTGGTGGATGTACAGTGTGATGTAGATGTCCAGATCTTTGTGTCATGCTGTCTTGGTCCTCCTCATTGACTTGGTTCTGTTGCTGTGGTGGATGTACAGTGTGATGTAGATGTCCAGATCTTTGTGTCATGCTGTCTTGGTCCTCCTCATTGACTTGGTTCTGTTGCTGTGGTGGATGTACAGTGTGATGTAGATGTCCAGATCTTTGTGTCATGCTGTCTTGGTCCTCCTCATTGACTTGGTTCTGTTGCTGTGGTGGATGTACAGTGTGATGTAGATGTCCAGATCTTTGTGTCATGCTGTCTTGGTCCTCCTCATTGACTTGGTTCTGTTGCTGTGGTGGATGTACAGTGTGATGTAGATGTCCAGATCTTTGTGTCATGCTGTCTTGGTCCTCCTCATTGACTTGGTTCTGTTGCTGTGGTGGATGTACAGTGTGATGTAGATGTCCAGATCTTTGTGTCATGCTGTCTTGGTCCTCCTCATTGACTTGGTTCTGTTGCTGTGGTGGATGTACAGTGTGATGTAGATGTCCAGATCTTTGTGTCATGCTGTCTTGGTCCTCCTCATTGACTTGGTTCTGTTGCTGTGGTGGATGTACAATGTGATGTAGATGTCCAGATCTTTGTGTCATGCTGTCTTGGTCCTCCTCATTGACTTGGTTCTGTTGCTGTGGTGGATGTACAGTGTGATGTAGATGTCCAGATCTTTGTGTCATGCTGTCTTGGTCCTCCTCATTGACTTGGTTCTGTTGCTGTGGTGGATGTACAATGTGATGTAGATGTCCAGATCTTTGTGTCATGCTGTCTTGGTCCTCCTCATTGACTTGGTTCTGCTGCTGTGGTGGATGTACAGTGTGATGTAGATGTCCAGATCTTTGTGTCATGCTGTCTTGGTCCTCCTCATTGACTTGGTTCTGTGGTGGATGTACAATGTGATGTAGATGTCCAGATCTTTGTGTCATGCTGTCTTGGTCCTCCTCATTGACTTGGTTCTGTTGCTGTGGTGGATGTACAGTGTGATGTAGATGTCCAGATCTTTGTGTCATGCTGTCTTGGTCCTCCTCATTGACTTGGTTCTGCTGCTGTGGTGCATATGTAGTGGAATATGACTGCTGAAACCTTTGAGGCATGCTTGGGTTGTGATTTGGAGCATATATTTGTGTTCTGGTTCCTTGTGAACTGGTTTCTTTGCACCGTGCTCCTGTTCCAATTGGCATTGTGGCTGCAGTATTGAGCCGACTGTATGGCACCTGTAGCTGCTGAGACTGTAATGGCATGGCTTTGGCAGCTCCTGTGGCTGGATTGTACTGGTTGTATGGGTTCTGATGTGATTGAGTTGGTTTTGCGGCTTTGCTGCCTCCTGTTGGTGGAAGACTGTATTGACTGTTTGAGTCCATTGACTGTGCTTCCTTTGCCATAGCAGCTTTACTGCCTCCTGTTGGTGGATGATTGACATGACGACTTGAAGTTTGTGGAACAAATTGCACAGCAGAGGGGTTGAGAGCAGACTTTTGTTTTGACACATATGAATTCATTCCATCTGTGACTCTTCCAATGTCAGACCCTCTGTTCCTGAGGACAGTCATCTTGGCTGTCTGAGCAGCAATTTGACTTTGCACTTCAAGCAATTCCTTTAGTTTCCTTATTTGTTCCTCCATGGCTTCCAGCTCATGCTTTTCTTTTAAGGCAGCCTCCATAGTCAGGAGTGCAGCCCTTTCAGCCTCTGCCTTGATGCATGCAGATGCAGTAGAAGACATTGAATGTCTAGAGCTCCCATGTGACACATTTGAGTTACCTCCAGTATTAGAAACACTGTCATTTGGCCCAATATTATCCACATCCTCATTTCCATTTGACACAGAATTATTCAGAACCTCATTTACATGTGACACAGTATTGTGATTAGAACCATGGTTGTGCACAACCTCATTTGGATTCGACACCGCATTGTCATTTGAACCAATGTTTCCCAGAACCTCATTTGCATGAGTTGAACCATCAGTGTTATTTGGACCATCCACAACCTCATTTGCATTGATTGACACGTCATTGTTTTTCTCATCATCATCATCATGTGTGGGCATGCATTGCTCCCTGTTTGCAAGCACCCATTTTTCCATTTTGTCAATTATTTCATTTACATTGTGCATGTGATTCTGAAACCATTCCATTTGTTTAGACATTTCATCATTGGGCAATAAAGGCTTTAATGATTCATGCAACCTTTTAGTTTCCCCACACAATTTCCACAACATTTCATGTTTGATTTGCATGACAGAAACATTTTCATTTGAACCCATCATTTGATCCAATTCCTTGGCCATTTTGCACAATTTCTTTAATCCAGAATTCCTTTCCTTCTGCAATGACATGATCTTTGACTCCATTGCTTTATACGTGAGTTTAGCAGGCCTTTTACCAAGTTCATTCTCCGTTTCAGTTTGACTGACAGCTGCATTCATTTCTACGTTCATTTCCTGATTCCCCACGTTACTCATCTTTATTTAGCAATCGGCGGAGGCTTTATTTAGAGTTACTAGTGGGATTTGCCTGTATCCCGTTGCGCGAAGGCCACTCCTTCCGCAACTTTGTTTCATTCATAAATCAGTCTCACCGTCACTTTCTTTGATGTTTGCTCCGCGTTCCACTGCGGGCTCGGCTGTTGCACCGTGGATTGAATCGGCAAGAACGGCAGTGAATGGGCGCTGTCCTTCGACTCCTTCCGTGTCCATCCGTCTTCAAAACGATTTGTTTGGAAGCTAGTTTTTCAACTTTATGTAAAGGCAACTTCAACAAAAGGATGCCAGTGAGGGATATGGTGTGAATGAAGCTCTTTCCAACGCGTGGTGTTGACAGTATATCAGATCTTGTCGTGGAGTGCATTTAAGGTTTTATTTTGATTGCAGGGTGTTATCAAAGCACAACATAAACCGGGTACTTAACTGTAACTTAAACAAACTGGTGTTGCAAAATAAACCAAAATTAACTCATAACAACTGAAAAACAAACAAAACACGCACGGTTGAAAAACTGTGTGGCTTCCCTGTGGCGTTTCCCAAATTCCCTCCTGCCGTGCACCTGTGACACCTACAAATAGGCTGTGCCTGTGATTGGCAGAACCCGCCTATGCCCAGGTTGTCATAGCAACTTCACAATGAATTAACCACAGTATAAAAGCATCAAATTGGCTACAACAGTCATTAAGACATGCGAATCCCTTGACTCCTTCAAAACCGCTCTCAAAGGGCACCTACGGACGGCTGCAATTCGAAACTGGCCCCTGTAAAATCGGAATCCCTCAAACACGAACGCAAGGACAACAAAGAGACGGTCGCGGCCACACAGCCAACTCAAGGTACGGCCACTGAGCCGACTTGGGGACCCAACGCAAGGACAACACAAGAGACGGTCACGGCCACACAGCCAACTCAAGGTACGGCCACGGAGCCGACTTGGGGACCCAACGCAGCTCCTCCAAGGAAAACAAACAAATTAACGGAGCTGAACGTGAATTCCCCCCACCGCCCACCCCTTTTTTCCCTCACTGTATATGTTTCTTTTCCCTTTTTACCTCCTTTATGATGAATTCCTGTTCTGTCTATAGAAGTGTCTATTTGTACGTCTCTAAATGTTTTGATGATTTGAACATGGTGGACCCTATTGGAAACAAGTGCAATGCTTAATTGGGTCGTCCACTCACAGTTAACAGCCTTTGTATTGAGTTTGTGCTTGAAATGTACTGTAATTCTGCAAACTGTTAATAAATTCTTCAATCAATCAATCAAACTCTCTCTCTCTCTCTCTCCCCCCTTGCTCTCTATCTCTCTCCCCCCCCCCCCCCCCCCCCCCAGTCGCAACCATGCGTGCGAACACACACACACACACACACACACACACCGTCAACTTTGGCCATGGAAGGGAAAAGAACGGTCAAAGCTTATCAGAAGAACAAGCTGTAACATATTTTTACGGTCAGCTGACAAGCAAATTTATTAGGTAAATAAATTAGTTGGTCAGCTGTTTACGAGGTTTACATGTGTGTGGGGGGGGGGAGGGCACGCATGCACACAAACACGCACACGCGCGCGCGTGCACATGCACGCGCACACACACACACACACACGCGCGCGCACTGGAACAAAATATTTTGAGATGGGGTGTCCGTAGCCAAGTACATCTCATTTTGGGTGGTCCTTGACATGAAAAGGTTTTGAGAACCAGTGGGAGGGAGGGAGAGACAGAGAGAGAGAGAGACAGAGAGACACAGAGAGAGAGAGACAGAGACAGAGAGAAAGAGAGAGAGAGAGACAGAGAGAAAGAGAGAGAGAGAGAGAGAGAGACAGAGAAAGAGAGAGAGAGAGAGAGAGAGAGAGAGAGAGAGAGAGAGACACAGAGAGACACAGAGAGAGAGAGACAGAGACAGAGATAGAGAGAGACAGAGACAGAGACATGAACATGAACAGTCCTATTGTTTATTACACTTTAGTAATAGTTCAACAGGAGTTTAACAGGAAATGGAAAAACATATATTTTTGAAACAAAGCAATACTGCCTCATCAAAGTTGGTATTGTGACTTTGTATATTATCAGATACTTGCATGTGTCATTATATTATCACCACTTTACCTGAATACAGCTCAAGTGGAGTTAGGAGGACACACACACTCTCTTTTAGTGTCTGTCTGTCTCTCTCACTCACTCACATGTACGCGCACACACACACACACACACACACATGAAATTTGTATTTATGTCCACATAATGAGAAGTACAGGAATACCTTGTACAAAGGACATAAACACTGCCAGTGCAGTTTGACAGTGGGAGAGCAGCCAGTTACAACGTGCATGGACGGCAAAGCATCGTTACATACAGTACAGCTGACATGTCAGACACAGGACAGCAGACATAAATCATGGATAAAGGAAACAACGCCTCCTCCAAATTGAGCGGCTTCCTATAATTGCTTGAAACTGATCAGTACCTCGCTAACTGCTTGGCTCTCCTTTTGGAAAGGCCGGCCATTTGTAAGCCTCTCACAACCAACTTATGCACATGCCCTAGGCTGCCAAAGATAAAAACTAAAAGTTTACATCTGTAGCCTAGCTGTGAGATGGTCTGCACTAGCTGCTGATACTTCAGCACTTTGGTTAGAAAGGCTTCTTCCAGGCTGTAGTCAAAGGTACAGCCGACCTCGAGAATGAACACCTCTCTATGGTTTTCATTTACAACAATGACATCAGGGGTGTTAGCTGAAATGTTAGAGAACACAGAATCATCATTACACAGGTTAAACATCACTCGGCTTCACACTACCAACAGTGAATAAGACATGCGAATCCCTTGACTCCTTCAAAACCGCTCTCAAAGGGCACCTACGGATGGCTGCAATTCGAAACTGGCCCCCGTAAAATCTTAATCCCCCCCCTTTTTCCCTCACTGTATATGTTTCTTTTCCCTTTTTACCTCCATTATGATGAATCCCTGTTCTGTTCTTTGTCTATATAGAAGTGTCTATTTGTACGTCTCTAAATGTTTTGATGAATTGAACATGGTGGACCCTCTTGTAAACAAGTGTAATGCTTAATTGGGTCGTCCACTCACAGTTAACAGCCTTTGTATTAAGTTTGTGCTTGAAATGTACTGTAATTCTGCAAACTGTTAATACATATTTAAATCAATCAATCAAAACACACACACACACACACACACACACACACACACACACACACACACACACACACACACACACACACACACACACACACACACACACACACACACACACACACACACACACACACACAATGTAACCTACTGTGAATGGGAGCCTGTCATTGAATTGTTATTCATTTTGGGTTTTTCATGTCATGTGAAAGCAGCTTCAAATTGACACGTTTGTTCTTAAGCATTCTTTGTGAAGCAACATCTCTTTTTTACTGCATAGAAAA
>NC_136793.1:4145806-4193306 GCF_951216825.1 Electrona antarctica
CGCGGCAGGTTGGGGGAGATCCCATCACTCTGGTCAGTGTCAGCTTATACATTACTATTGGTTGTTTAATCATGACTGTGATTATGCTATATCGATTAATAATGTAGGAAGCAACCTGTCTGTCTGTCTGTCTGTCTGTCTGTCTGTCTGTCTGTCTGTCTGTCTGTCTGTCTGTCTGTCTGTCTGTCTGTCTGTCTGTCTGTCTGTCTGAAAAGGATTAACTAATTAAGTTACTTGTAGATCGTCAGTTCGCTCTTATTGAACTTTTTGCCGTGGTTTCTTGAGGCCTCTATCTGTATTTAACAATTTTCATTTGTGCGTGTGTGCGTGTAGACAACCCGACCGAACCTGGAGAACTCCAAAAAGTGGAGCTGAAGGTCATCAGCACAGAGGTCTGCAATGATCTCATCTCTGAAGACATCAAGGACTATAAGAGGTTCTGTACTCTAGGCGTGGAGGGAAGCGGACCTTGTAAGGTTAGAACCTTGTGATGTATTACCATGTGTTGTTCTTTGGGGGTCCCTGGAACAACATGTTTTCAGATGGGGGTCCCTGGAACAACATGTTTTCAGATGGGGGTCCCTCCCTGGAACAACATGTTTTCAGATGGGGGTCCCTGGAACAACATGTTTTCAGATGGGGGTCCCTGGAACAACATGTTTTCAGATGGGGGTCCCTGGAACAACATGTTTTCAGATGGGGGTCCCTCCCTGGAACAACATGTTTTCAGATGGGGGTCCCTGGAACAACATGTTTTCAGATGGGGGTCCCTGGAACAACATGTTTTCAGATGGGGGTCCCTGGAACAACATGTTTTCAGATGGGGGTCCCTCCCTGGAACAACATGTTTTCAGATGGGGGTCCCTGGAACAACAGGTTTTCAGATGGGGGTCCCTGGAACAATATGTTTTCAGATGGGGGTCCCTGGAACAATATGTTTTCAGATGGGGGTCCCTGGAACAATATGTTTTCAGATGGGGGTCCCTGGAACAATATGTTTTCAGATGGGGGTCCCTGGAACAATATGTTTTCAGATGGGGGTCCATGGTCAAATACAGATCATTCTGTGGCTCCTTGACATGAAAACGTTTGAGCACCAGTGACATGGTCTCCTGTGTTTCCAGGGTGACTCTGGTGGGCCAGTCGTTTTTATTGACGAACACACCTGGACGCCTCTCCTTGCTGGGATCATTAGTGTTGGTCCAGCGATCTGCGGCGATGAAGGGAAGCCCTCCATCAACACCAACTCCACCCACTTCCGGGATTTCTACCAGGAAATCATGAATGGTAAGCGTTCACCTTCTGACTGCATGCTATGCTATGCTTTCATGGACATGCGTATTGCGTGCACGCGCATGCGTGCGTGTCTGAGCGTGTGTGTGTGTGTGTGTGTGTGTGTCTGTGCGTGTGTGTGCGCGTACGTCTGTGCGTACGTGTGTTTGTCTGTGCGTGTGTGCGTACGTCTGGGCGCGCGTGTGCATGTGCGCGCGCGCGCGCGCGCGCGCGCGCGTGTGTGTGTGTGTGTGTGTGTGTGTGTGTGTGTGTGTGTCTATGCGCGTGTTAAAGTGGTGTCCTCTTTGATTGATTGAGCATTATATTTCACTGTATGTAGAATGGGTACATTTCATTATATTTCACAGTATGTAGAATGGGTACATTTCATTATATTTCACAGTATGCAGAATGGGTACATTTCATTATATTTCACAGTATGTAGAATGGGTACATTTCATTATATTTCACAGTATGTAGAATGGGTACATTTCATTATATTTCACAGTATGTAGAATGGGTACATTTCATTATATTTCACAGTATGTAGAATGGGTACATTTCATTATATTTCACAGTATGTAGAATGGGTACATTTCATTATATTTCAATCCCGAGCCCCTTAGATAGAACTTTATGTAGACTTAGATAACATTTTATACAGACTTATAGCATGTTATGTAGACAGCACAAGAATTGCATTGTATGTAGTCACAGCACTTTATAGTACATATGTATAGTATAGTATAGTATAGTATAGTATAGTATAGTATAGTATAGTATAGTATAGTATAGTATAGTATAGTATAGTATAGTATAGTATAGTATAGTATAGTTTATATGTATATTTTCATTATATATATATTCCACTGTTACGTTCTTAGCTTACGCATGTTTCATGATAACTACTTGTTATGTATGTGATGTGTCACCATGCTTTTTGTTCTTGCTTGTAAATCGCTCTGGATTAAGAGCGTCTGATAAATGACTAAATTGTAAACTCTAAGACTGGTTTACACCAACTTGTTTACTTGTTTACACACTGGATCCAGGGGTGCGCCCAACAACAACACCTGCCACCACAACACCTGCCACAACAACACCTGCCACCACAACACCTGCCACAACAACACCTGCCATAGGTGAGGGCATATATGAAAAAAAGGCACCTTACCCTAAAAAAATTGCAACAGAAGGTTTCTCAACTGTTTTGTGTAGTATTAGGTGTCCTTAATAACATACTAAAAGTTTACCAAAGTTTGACCATGCGAAAGGTGTTATTTTCAAGATGGCGTCCAAGATGGCCAAAAAATCATTAAAATAGCCTAACTCCTTCATTATGTATCGTAGACAAGTATTTTTTGTGTCTAACCCTATGTTTTTGAGGCCTGTGAATCCATTGGACTTGTCAAAATGGCAGAGATAGAATCAGATCATTGTGAAATCCAATATTTTATATTTGACTCTATTAAAACTCTCTGAAATGGACACCCATTTCAAGTTAAAAGGATATACCCAGGGGGCAAAGGGGGTTGACCTGCATTTGTCATAACATACAAAGTTGTCCACCAGAAATAATATCTATGACCCCCTAGGATCACAACCTATATGGACAACTCGGTCAATTGAGTACCACAGACGAATAACAGTCTAAGTCCACACTATTGATCCATAATATATAAATGATAGATAAGGGTTCAGGACAACGAGGCCTTTTCGTGGAGGGGTCAGTCTGAAATTTGGACTTAGACTGTTTTTCGTCTGTGGTACTCAATTTTGTTGCGAAAGTCCAATATGGCCGCCCCCAATATTAGCCCCTATTAGTTATAATGGGGGGTGAATAGGGCAAAATTCTAAACTGAGAGATATTTCCACGAAACTTCTCAGGTTGATCAATGATATGAATACGAACATGTTTTGTATTGCAAGTTTCCATGAAATCCAATATGGCCGCCACAATATGGCCGCCACAATATTAGCACCAAGAAAATAGGTTTTGGCTCTAACTTCTGAACCAGATGAGCTAGAAATGCAAACTCGGTGTCTATTTCATGGTTTCTGACCATGAGAGACTCAATGGAATACCTATTTTTATTATTGGGTGTGTCTGGACCCTTATTGTGCATATTTACAAGATGGTGGCTACCCGAAATAGTGCTTTACCATGATTTCTACCATGATTGTTGACTGTTTTGGCAAACACAAGCAATATTAATCCATTGGCTAAGATTCATGGCACAGAAGGAACATATTTTCTTGAGCTTGCATATTGTCAAAATGGCTGCAAACATGAAAAAGAAAAGAGACATTACATTTCCTGTCAGATCCTATTACCCAGGGGGGCAAACCACCAACAATCAATACCACAATCAATACCACAAACAATCAATACCATTAAAGTCCACGGACTCTGTCCCCTGAATAATCATTTGCTCTGAACCAACACACTGAGTACAGCTGAGCTTGAAGCGACTTGACTGGTTTCAGGTGAGCTTCAGAAAGAATCAGGATGGCGGCTTACTGGGTTCTAGTGGGTCTGCTCTGTTTGTGTGGACTCTCCCTCAGTCAAGGTAATAACTTTACCGTTTGTTCTCTATTCATGCAAATATACCCCTACAAATCTAAGTGAGTGTGTGTGCGTGTGCGTGTGCGTGTGTGCGTGCGTGCGTGCGTGCGCTGTTTTCCCATTTGCCCAGCATGTGGTGAGCTAAACGACCTCCTTGAGAACACAGATTTCCCAGGAACAGATATAGCACGCGTGTATTCTCCCGATGTGGAACATTGCCAGGTGATGTGCACTCAGCACCCAAGCTGCCTCTTCTTCACTTACTATCTGTAAGTTACAGGAATGTAAAAACGTATTTTATTTGATTCTGTGTAGAATGATTTTAAATACAGCTGCATTTAATTTTCACTATTTTGTTGATTGAATACTTTATTACTAGTCAGAAATGTGAACAGCAGGTAACCCAAGTCCTGTGTTTATATTGCATCAGTGTACTGTAGATTGTAGATCTGCTATTTTTGGTGTGCGACACCCATCCGGATTCCGGCGTCCGACTAAGTGTAAATTAGGCCTAAAGTGAACGTGCAATCTCTGTCAGTCTTTATCTTCAGTTGGGTGAATCTGAATGAAGTCTACATTGTTATTATTATTAAGTACTGGTTTCATAGACCAGTACCGCTTGCTGAAAGGTATGGGAAAGGTGGACCAGCTCGCTTCTTGGTCCTGGAACAATGTGCCGGCCCTTGAGTGACCGCAGGTTGACCCTCTCGGCTGACCGAAGCAACAAACCAGATGGTGATTGGATGCAAACCACTATTGATAAGCAGAGCAACGCTGCTATGGAGTTTTAAAGGGCTGTCCTGAATCATCTACCACCCAGATTTAAAAAATGTTTTAGTTTTGTGATTTTCTGCTTTCAGTTGGATCCCAACCTGGTCCTTGGGAATACATACTGTAGTAAATGTTCTCTGCTTTCTTGTCTTATCAGCTGTTTTAAAGCATATTGCTGTTACTAAAATCAGTTTACAGTTGGGTGCCACCGATATTGTCCCTTATCATTTGACCCATTTAGGCCTAAGTTCTTCTGCTGGCTCAAGTACACTGCCACTGGACAGCCCAATCCACAGAAGCCATGGCCTGGTGCGACCTCTGGTTACTCTCTCAAACCTTGCAGTCCTAAACCTGGTATGTGGTTAGCCCCTATCTTGGTTGTGATGTGTGATAGGAAAGTATATGCAAGAATGAAAGTGTACAAGACGGTGGTGAGACCAGCTATGTTGTATCAACGTGTGGCCAGTTAAACTCACCCGTGGCTTCCCTGTGAGGTTAGGGTACAGTTAGTACTGTACGTCGGAACAAACACATGCACCAGAGTAAAAGACAGGAAGCTGAACTGGAGGTAGCAGAGACTAAAATGTTGAGGTTCTCTCTGGGAGTAACAAGGATGGATAGTATCAGGAATGAGTACATCAGAGGGACAGCGCATGTCAGATGTTATGGAGATAAAGCCAGAGAGGCCAGATTGAGATGGTTTGGACACGTGCAGAGGAGGGCAGGAGGCATAGCGAGAGTAGAAGGATGTTGAAGAGGGTAGAATTATGTTGAATTGGAACTGCCAGGCAGGAGGCCTAGAGGAAGACCACAGTTGAAGATTTATGTACTAAGTGTACTTCATCATGCATGCTGAAGTAAATTCCTTAAATGCCAATGTAGAATGTCGGGCGTATGAGAATATGGACTTCCCTGGGGCACTATACCGCACGCTGTTCACAGCGGACTATGAGCAGTGCCAGAGAGCCTGCACCCAAGACCCAGGCTGTGAGTTCTTCATCTTTGTCAGTGGGCTCTACAGACTTTACTTCCACAGGTAAATTATATTATTATAGTGTGTGTACTGTGTAGACACACATTGCACTTCTCAAATCTTGTAGACCTACAACTTGGAAAACCTTAGTATCACTTCATCATCCACTGAGAGGTCTCCAATTATAATAATTGATAATATGTGTTTGCTTCAATGGCTTTTAGCTCTGCTAGCAGCGGGGAATCTATCCATCAAGTGTCCTTTCCCATAACCCCCCCCCCCCTTAGTTCAACTCCCACTTGTCTTGCACACAAGATATGTTAAAATTGAAAAGCTGGTAATAAAGTATTAAAAAAATGTTCTCACTGAATATTGTGGACATTCTGTTTGTAGATACAAGTGTCTTCTAAAGTTCACCTGGACAGTACCCAAGCCTCCAATGGTTAGGGCAAAAGGTGGTGCGGTCTCAGGATTCTCCCACAAATTGCACCAAGCCAACCACAATTTGCGTATGTTGACATGCACATACACTGCATAGTGCATACACAACTCACTCACTATTGTCAACAAGTATATTGTTTGTATGTTTGTATTGTTGTATCTCTTATGTGGACATAAATAAATGATTGTGTGCGTGCGTGCATGCGTGCGTGCGTGCGTGCGTGCGTGCGTGCGTGTTTGTGGGCATGCACTGCAGCATGTCAGACCAAGATGTTTCCAAAGACTGACATTCCAGGTCATGACCTCACACGACACATCCTGTTTGCAGTCTCACCTGAACACTGCCTGAGCCTGTGTTCTATTCATCCGCTCTGCACCTTCTTCACCTACTTCACTGACACTGACAAGAGGTGAGTACAGGACTTGCCAACTGTTCCTTGAAATGCAGAATCGTACCTTATTTGGAAACTAAAAGCCGTGTCCGTTATTGAACTGATAAGCAACACACTTTGTTGCTTATTTTTGGGAATCAATCAATGACACACATCTCATAACTAAGTTCAATCAGCTCATAGATATTACAGGTTGTAACTAGTCTCTAGACTTAGCATACTGGACCTGAGTTGTCTCTAGTCTGTACTTGGACCGCTTTTTTCTGATGCATCAAATTTCTAAAAAGACAGACAAAAAGACATAACGTCAAGGTTTAATGATCCTTTTAATCCAGACAGTCTTGCTCTTGTATTGAGAATATCCACATCTTCTTATGTTTCAGCTTCCTCCTCCTCTTTTTTTCTCCTTCCTCCTCAAATTGCCTGATCCTTCTTGTCATTATGATTCCAGGTTCCATTGCTACCTGAAGAGCAATGCAAATATAATGGTGACCTCATCTAATGAGGCAGCCGTCTCTGGAATACCAACTCACGTCTGTCAGCCTGATAACAGTATGTACTTGTCATTTGTCAAACTGCGAAAAGAAAACAACTGCTGATAAGTATAAATACTTGGTGTATCCGCAAAAATGAAAGTGTCTATATGTCCGTCCGTCCAACCATAGGTCCATACATCCATCTGTCTGTCGGTTGGTCTGTCCATACCTAAGTCCCTATGTCCAGCCGTCTGTCTGTCGGTTGGTCTGTCCATACCTACGTCCCTATGTCCATCCGTCTGTCTGTCGGTTGGTCTGTCCATACCTACGTCTCTATGTCCATCCGTCTGTCTGTCGGTTGGTCTGTCCATACCTACGTCCCTATGTCCATCCGTCTGTCTGTCGGTTGGTCTGTCCATACCTACGTCCCTATGTCCATCCGTCTGTCTGTCGGTTGGTCTGTCCATACCTACGTCCCTATGTCCATCCGTCTGTCTGTCGGTTGGTCTGTCCATACCTACGTCCTTATGTCCATCCCGACGTTGTGAATGCAATATCTTACGAATGAATACGTCTTGAGGGACATTTGACATAAACCTCCAGTTATCCACTTGGACTCACAGATTTACTGATTAGAAGTACAGTCGGTGGTCAAAGGTCAAAGCTCTAGATTCCTGTGACCTCACAATAACATGTTTATTAAATTCCTTCAAAGTCTTCATTCACTTATGCTGGGTAGAGACGTATAGTATTGGCAGAGGTCATTTATTTTTCTTCAACTGAAAAAGGAGAGAGGCCGCACAGCTCGTAGTCACGATGCCATCAAAATCTTTATTTTTCCAACGTTTCGGCAACAAGTTGCCTTCTTCAGGGAATCTTTCTTCAAGCAACATCATTTTGTCACTGTCATGTTCCTCTCCTAGGTTGGGTGAAGGCGATGTATGAAGGTGTAGACTTCCCGGGATCTGATATGCGTTATGTGTTACTGGACGATCCAGACTCCTGCCAGAGAAACTGTACTGAAGATCACAACTGTCAGTTCTACACCTACGTCACTGATTGGTATGTTACTGTATATATGGGCACAAACACACACACACACACACACACACACACACACACACACACACACACACACACACACACACACACACACACACACACACCCTTTGTGCACTTGTGGTGGTATGCTCAAGGATGGGCAAAAATACATACAGTAGTTAAAAATACATTTAATAATAATAATGTATTGCATTTTTATAGCGCTTTTCCAAGTGCTTTACAATAGTTCATTCATTCATACATTGGGAGGTGAAGCGGCGAACAGTCGACACACTGGACAATATAGACAAAATCAAATATCACAATATTATTTATCAAATTATACCTTTATCTATATTGCAATTCTAATATAATACTATGGCAATATACAAAAATATCTAATTAAATAGCTGCTCACAATCTGTCCCATTGCCTATGTTTTAAAGTATAAAATAGGGCTTAAGTGAATTTAACAGACAGCACGTATGCCATATCACAATATTAGATATCCCAACTCCCCAGTCTCATATCATGATATCGATATCGCCCATCCCTCTGTATGCTAACATTACATGCCCATATGCACATGGATATCAAATGGATCAAATATTATTGTCATGTGCTTATGCATGTGTTTGATGTCGTATTTCAGGCGTCGCTGCTACCTGAAGCGGGTTATTACCATGCCTGCTCCTCCCAAAGTTACCAAACTGGATAATGTTATGTCCGGATTCTCCAAGAAGAATTGTCAGATGTCTACCTGAAGAAACATCAGTCCCATTTCTGAATCAAGATTCTTTTGCCGCCACTTCTACCTGGCAGTGTATTTCTGCAGTACACAAATTTGATTTAATGCACAATTTGTGTAGGCACCATGCAAGTTGAAGTTTCACACCTGTAATAATCACACCAGGCACGAATCCTGTGATAATAAAACCTGTTTTGTACCTCTAATAGCCTAGCCAGAGCATACTGAGACAAATGACCAACTTCCTTGGTTGGTGTGGCAATAAACTGAGAAAGTAATTATGCTGGTGTAACTTTATTTAACCATTATACAATAATGGTTTATGAGTAAAACATTTTTTGAGTGGTGTAAACCACTCCTACAACTGGCTTTGTTGTGCAGAAAAAATGAGCATGGTTGCTATTGATGGGTATTTTCTTACCATATGATGTATTGTTTCTTATTTTATGTTCACATCTTATTACTATGTTAAAAAAGACCTTGTATATCTTATTGTATCTGGTGAACAGGACTGCCCTGTCACACAGTGATGTCATATCAATATTTGCATGTGTATTAATTCCACTATCAGCTGTCGCCCACTCCAGATTGTCATGTTCATTATACCCAAAAGGGAAATAAGATTCAATGGAGAAACATGGAAAACAACCCGACGACAACCTTGCTCTTAAAGATGAGGATAAACATACACTCTCACCCTATGAGATAAATGAACAACAACAGAATCCTAATCACGGAACGTGATTAAAGTCGAAAACAGGATTCAGACCATCGGACGCCCATGACAGCCTGATGACATCTTACACTGATGGGACCTTTCCGCCTATTGAAATGTGACAGCTGAATCCTAATCAATGACATGTTTTTCAGTATATATGTTTGTGCAAAATGATATGTTGACATTCAGAGCACTTAGGAGAATTCTCTCTCCTCTATCCTTTACAACTGTACACGCTCTGAATCTGAAGAAAGAAAACTAAAGAAATCTGAGGAATACTTTAAGAACTTGTGTCTTGTGTCAAAAACTCCTTTCAGGTTTTTTTTACATTACTCTAAGTTCATCTTTTGTGTCATTGATACCTGGTGTTCACACTTTTCCAGTGAAGTCTTATGTGAGTGGTAGATGCTCAGCGACACCTTTTCTATACTCGTGTATATTCCCTTGAGTAGAAAGACTTCACAGGACTCCGATGTAAAAAGATCACAAAAATATTTATTCCAAAAAATATGTTCCTTAATACAGAAGTAATCAAAAACAAGTTCTCAAACTCAAAAATATACTACGGTCAAAAAACCGTGTCGCTCTGACGTTGCCTTGTGCACAAACTGACTCTACTGCTCTGCACACACTCTGCCTCAGTACTGCCCTGCACACACTCAAGAGATAATTAACTGAATCTGCCCTGACCTGCACACACTCAGGTGTTAGCAATGGCAATTAAGATCTCAGTTAGACAACCAGAGCTCTCTTCTTAAAGCTACAGTAACATCATAGTTTAACCTAAAGCACATCACCATGAATTAAACAAATTAACTTATTTAAACCTTTTAACATAGCTAATGTAACAAACATATAATGCAATATACATGAACTGTTAAACCAAAATACAAATCACAACAATAAAGCAGTAATTATTCAAATAATCATATTATTCAAACTTGGCTCCCACATACCGGCCCCTAATTGTACTCTTAACTGGAGACAATTACACAAAATATATAACACATGGAGCCAAAGACGTTAAAGTCACTCTGTGTCTTCTTTCTTCGTTGCTTGATTACCATACTTGTGCCATAGGCTGTGTGTGTGTGTAAGCGTGTATGAAAGGGGGGGGGGCATAGTCTGTATGTAGGACTTTGAAAGCACTGTCTCATTCAGCCTCTTGGAGGAGGCAAATCTTCGTGATTGGCCTGTTGAGCGAACTGGTTTTGGTCTTGATACGGACCTGACGTACCAGTCCATACTTGTCTGGGATTGTCTGGATGATCTTTCCCATGACCCAAGAATTGCGTGGGGCAGAGTCGTCGACGATCAACACAATGTCTCCAGTGACGAAGTTGCGTGACAGACGGGTCCACTTGTGGCGCTCTTGCAGCTGTGGAAGATATTCTCTTGTCCAACGCTTCCAGAATATGTCCGCCATGTATTGGACTTGTTTCCACCTCCTACGTGCATACAGATCTTGTCTGTCGAACAGGCCTGGCGGTAGAGACGGCTTGGTCTTGAGGAGCAAGAGATGATTTGGCGTAAGTGCTTCCAAATCATTTGGATCGCCAGACATCTTGGTTATAGGCCGACTGTTGATGATGGCCTCTGCCTCACAAAGCAGGGTGTGTAGGCCCTCCTCGTCGAGAGTCTGTAGCTTAACAGTGGTGCTCAGGATCTTCCTTACAGACCTGATCATTCTCTCCCAGACTCCTCCGTGGTGGGAGCCTGTGGGAGGGTTAAACATCCACTGGATGCCACTCTGACGTAGAGTGTCCTCGATATTGGAATTATTCCACTCTTCAATGGCTCTCTTAAGCTCGCGCTCAGCTGTGAACTGATCTCTGCTGTCTTCTGCACATTTCCGCAGAGCGAAGCTGGCACAGCTTGGAGAAGAGGTGGCACCGAACAAGTGCACAACCATCTTGTACTCCTCCATCTCCTTGTTGATGTCGCCTGATGTCCACCAGAGGAACCGGAGAAGGTCAGAGTCTTTATCTGGTACCTTCACCTGATGGAACATCGCTTCCACGTCCGCCATGACTGCCACTTCCTCTTGTCTGAACCTGGTGATGACACCAAGTAGAGTACTCGTGAGATTTGGTCCCTGCAGAAGTTGGTCATTAAGAGTGGTGCCCTGGTAGGAAGCTCCGCAATCGAAGACCACTCTGAGCTTCTGCTTCTTGGGGTGATAAACCCCATGGTGTGGCAAGTACCAAACTCTACCATCATCACGGTTGAGGTCCTCGCTGGGTACCTTCACGGCGTAACCCCTTTTAATGATGTCACCAAAGAATGCTGAATACTCTGTGTGGAATTTTGGATTCTTCACAAACTTCCGGCGTAAGGTTAGGGCACGCTGCTTAGCAATCTTACGGTTGTTGGGCATTCTCATGTCCTTGTTCCTCAGTGGCAGGGCGATGCTGTAATGTCCCTCCACAAGTGTAGCTGACTGTGTGGCCATGTCAATAAACTGGAGATCTTCTCTTGACAGCGCCAGCCTTTCCTCTTGCTCACACTCCGGGAAGTCATTCTTGAACTGCTGACTCCAGAGTTCATCCAGTCTGGCAACTGTTATACGGTTGGCTGAAACCTGTATCAGTCCACTTGTTGTTCTGTGTCCTGTGTATTCTCTGAGAGGCCCGTTGATGGTCCATCCAAGCCGTGTTCTTACAGCATAAGGGCCGTCATCCACACTGGCAATGACCTGCCAGGGTTCAATAGCCTTGGGTGCATTAGTCCCGATAAGCAGTCCTATCTCTGCATCAACCTTTGGGAGTAACACCTGCTGAAGGTGAGGCCACCTATTGACGTCCTCTTGCCGGGGAATGTTGTCTTTAGTTGCAGGAATGGTCTTCTGGGAGTAGGTATCAGGGAGCTCCAGAAAATCATTACAGCCCAAACTGCTCACTTCTAAGCCTGAAACCATGTGGCTGTGAACAACTCTTTTGTCTCCCATGGTCTTCAGCAAGATGCGTGTCTTTCTGCCTGTCATGTTGAGCTCTTTCATTAGTTCCTCGGTACAGAAGCAGGCGGTACTGCCAGGATCAAGGAAAGCGTAAGTGGTTGTAACGTTTTGGCCTTTGTTGCTCTTGACCTGTACTGGAACTATAGCTAAGACACCTTCTGAGTTCTCAGCACCTGTAGCCCCACACGTCGTTACATCAGTACCCACATACCCACTTATAACTGACAGTCTTTCTTCCTTGTTTGTCTCGCCTTCAGTTCCTGGCTCCTTGTTTGCAACATTATATTTGGCCTTAATGTGCAACACTGTAGGGTGTGACTGTGTACAGACTTGGCAGCTCAGCTTCTCTTTACATGAATTACTCATGTGGCCTTGTTTTAGACAGCTGAAACACAGACCCTTTGTTCGTATAAAGTCAATCTTCTCCTTATGAAGCAACCTCTTAAGCTTCTTACATTGCTCCATAGTATGTTCTCCACCCTGACAGAAGAGACATGGTTTGGAAAAAGCAGAGACTTTGCCAACGACTTCACCCTTAGGTTTAGGACTCACTGCTTGGTTACTGGTGATAGTTGCGGCTGTGGTGAAGCCTGTCTTCCTTCCACTACTCTTGTGCAACCTCTCATCCACTTGAACTTTAGCTTGAGTCTTCGAGGTAACATCCTTTATGTCACCAAAGAGCGGGTGCAATAATTCCTTAGCTTGCTTGTTGAGGAAGTTCACGAGATCGTTGAACTTGGCTCTCCGATCTTCTCTGTCCTGAATACCACAGACTAAGCTTCTCCACCTTTCCCTCAGCTTGTACGGGAGTTTGGCAATAATGGCACGCATGTTAACCGCATTGTCTAACTCTTCCATGTATTCCACATCAGTCATGGCGTTACGACATCCTGTGAGATAGAGACCAAATGATTGGAGAGCTTCTCCGTCATCAGACTTGATGTTAGGCCAGTCCATAGCCTTGTTGATGTATGCCACTGCGATCTTGTAGGCATTTCCAAAATGTTCTTCCAGCAGTCTCCTGGCTTCTCTATAGCCACGCTGGGGTTCCATATGGAGACAGCTCCTTATCAGCTCCCTGGGCTGTCCGCTGGTGTACTGCTCCATGAAATAGAGCCGGTCTTTGCTACTCTCTGTCTTGTCCTCTACTCCATGTTCGAACGCTCTTATGAACAGCCGATACTCCAGAGGGTCTCCCTTGAACACAGGTATGGTCTGAGGAGGCAGAGAGGTTAATCTTTGTTGCTTAGCTAACATTTCGGCAACACCTTGTAAAGACTCTGGTGTTGTTGCCTGTTGTGGAGTAGGTGCAGCATTGTTGACATTCAGCCGAGTGTCATTATTTGGTGCTGTGACTGAGGGATGCTTTGATTGCTGGTTAGCTAGCAAGTGTATAGCCTTTTTAGACTCGAAATAGGAGTTCATTCCATCGTGACCTGCAGCTCTGGATGCCCTTGATGCTCTGGATGAGGCTCGAAATACATCATACTCATTTAAGATCTTCATTTTTGCATCCGATGCTGCTAAAGCAGTTTGCATATCCAGTGCCTGCCTTTCTCTTCTTATTTTAGCTTCCAGCTCCTCACTATTTCTTCTTAGTTGAGCTTCCAGCTCCTCATTTTGTCTTTTTAGTTTAACTTCCTGTTCTTTTCTTTCTCTTTTCAGCTTAGCTTCCTGTTCTTCCAACTGCTGTTTCTCTTTTAGAGCAGATGCTTGGGCAAACAACGCAGCTCTCTCCAATTCTGCCTTTAATCGAGCAGACATAGCAGACGATGATGCACGTGAGGATGAACGAGAACCAGAAGCTACCTTGCTCTTGCCAGCTGTGATGGACACACTATCTGATGGCAGCACCTCATTGTTCCATTTTTCTGCTTCTGCAATACGTAGATAGGCCTCTTCCATCCAAGTGGTAGCACTGTCTGCGAAACCATGAAAAGCTACAGCCTTGGGTTCAAACCATGTAGTGTCATCTTTGTTCATTTCTTCTTCAGAAATCTGTTGCAGTATCCCTTTAACACTGTTATGCAATTCACAAAACTCCCCAAACAGACTGTTGTATTCCACCATCAATACAGTTTGGACTTCTGTTAAGCATTTATCATCACCTTCATCCATTAGCTGGCGTATCTGGTTCATTTTACCAGTTAGTTTAGCTAGCTTAGCTTTTCGTGCTTTAATGGCGCGTTGACATTTATCATCCAATGCTTTGGGTGTCAATTTAACAGCCCTTGCTTTCACAACCGTGGCTAAATCTTCGTGTTCCTCCATTGTTTGAACGAACTGGCTTACACAGTACAGTCTGGTAATTACTGTCCAAAGTAGAAGGAGGCTAGTAAGCTGGCTCGTTAGGTGGTACAACACCTGGCAGAGAGTTGAACATAAAACTTTACTCACGACCACCTAACTTGGAAGATTTGGAACTCTTCTTTCCTTGCGGTTTCCAATCCTTAAAGAATGTCCGTTTTATCCAAGTGGAGCGGGTTTTTTGACTAATGTGAGTGGTAGATGCTCAGCGACACCTTTTCTATACTCGTGTATATTCCCTTGAGTAGAAAGACTTCACAGGACTCCGATGTAAAAAGATCACAAAAATATTTATTCCAAAAAATATGTTCCTTAATACAGAAGTAATCAAAAACAAGTTCTCAAACTCAAAAATATACTACGGTCAAAAAACCGTGTCGCTCTGACGTTGCCTTGTGCACAAACTGACTCTACTGCTCTGCACACACTCTGCCTCAGTACTGCCCTGCACACACTCAAGAGATAATTAACTGAATCTGCCCTGACCTGCACACACTCAGGTGTTAGCAATGGCAATTAAGATCTCAGTTAGACAACCAGAGCTCTCTTCTTAAAGCTACAGTAACATCATAGTTTAACCTAAAGCACATCACCATGAATTAAACAAATTAACTTATTTAAACCTTTTAACATAGCTAATGTAACAAACATATAATGCAATATACATGAACTGTTAAACCAAAATACAAATCACAACAATAAAGCAGTAATTATTCAAATAATCATATTATTCAAACTTGGCTCCCACATCTTATAAGGTCGAGGTATTTGCTCTCTAGGCTATTTCCCTAGCCTCAGCTATAAATCTATCAGCTATGTTCACCCTGTTCACCCGGGTGTGATTTCATACAACTGGCTTTGTTTGTGCAGAAAAAAATAGCATGGTTGCTATGTTCACCCTGTTCACCCGGGTGTGATTTCATTATATAACACACTAATATCACCATATCTGACATATTGTGTGGAGGTGTGGGGAAACACCTATAGAAGCAACCTACAGCCTTTAATTATAATGCAAAAAAGAGCATTAAGAATAGTACATAAGTTAGGTTACTATAATTCTACAAATGAACTGTTCTTAAAGTCTTCCACACTGAAATTCTTAGATTTAGTTGAATTTAAATCGGCACAAATTATGTACAAAGTAAGGAATAAACAACTTCCTGTGAATATCCTAAAATTATTCAAGGATAGGGAGGGACGATATCAGTTAAGATGGGACCTAAACTTTCAACAACCCTGTGTTAGCACCACCCGGAAGAGCATGTGTATTTCTGTCTGTGGGGTTAAAATATGGAATGGCTTGACTGAGGATGTGAAACAGCAGACACATCTCTCGATTCAAGATACTATTCAAGCATATCCTTTTGGCTAAATACAGTATATCATAAGTTCATTTGTATATAACATATTTAACCTATGAGGATGATGATGATGATGATGATGATGATTATGGTAATTAATTTATAGTGATCCTGGTGGATCTCTATGGTGACACGGGGGTGGGTGGGGTATGTGAGGATACGTGAGGACTTTTATTTTATTTTGATGTTCGTAGGATAGGCATTTATAAGCTTTCAGCTTCAGCCTATTCCTTTTGATCACCTCCAGTTCTTTTTGGTTATGTAACCGTGTGTTAACGAATAAGTTGTTTTGTTACTGTGAAGATGATCAAATAAACTAAACTAAACATAAAAAAATTACGTCAGACATGATTTCATTACGTCAGACAGGCTAAGACCTTACACCACTCAGTTCACACGGGTGTGATTTTTTGTACTACATTTGTCAATTACAATCTTTTAAGCTTTGCCATGTTGCATAATAGCCCAGGCCTTGTCAATGTATTGTTACAACAGCAGACCCATAAGAAAGTTGACCATGGTAGTGTAATGAACTCTTTAGAACTACAATATAGACTCTTATGTTGAAACTTTGTGAGTTGTATTGTTCTCTATTCAAGATACTTTATGGGCCAACTAATATGCACTGAGTCCTTACGGGTCAATTTGAGAGAAGGAGCGAGTGCATAATTGGATCCCTGCAACCCTTTAGGCTCAAGAGTCAAGACCTACTGATAGTACTGTGACAATGGCCCCCAGAAATTGGCATACCCCTACCGGGCTTAGGACCAAACACAACATAGTTTTTCCTCATCTATAAGGCCTCCCATACATTAAATGGATTCTTGTATAAAAATATTTTACTGCAAAAGTGGTGAAATTGATATTTAAATGTATACACCTCAAACTAAAAATGAAGCCTGTCCGTCTGGGGGTTGATGAATATAAACTCATGTAGAGTCACAATGGAAGCTCTGAGAGGTTTACAATGTGGCATATTGGAAGCCAGGACATCCCTCTACATTCTAGAAAAAGAATAATGTCAATATGTGAATGTAAATATGAGATATAGTCATTTGAACACATACCTACAATAGGCGGAAATGTAAATCTATATAGTGTCTTCTTTACTTTGCAGTGACTCTGACATGGAGTGTCATAGCATAGCATAGCTAGCATACTCGTGGAGTTATGGCACTAAACGTAAATTGTGTCCCAAATGGGGGGAATAAAACAGTTCTAATGAAATCGACAGCATTAGTTGGTGTGGTTGCTCTAGGCAACACACTATTGTTCTCTGTCCGATATTTTTTGGCCAGAAAAGTGCTTTTTGAGGGAGGTTTAATGTTTTTATTAGTTCAATGTTTGTTTTAAAAACGCCATTGCCAATGAAGGGAACATTTGCGTCATATTGTCCCTCATTACGTCTTGTCTCTTTATTGTTAATGGCATTTAATGTGTTGGCACCGTTTGTTTTACATTACCATTACATCACCTAATCAACATGAGTTAGACTTTAATATATTAGCGCCCCTCACTTCATAGTCACACAGGTGTGATTTTTGTTAACTTTTGCACAACAGAAAAGTGAAGCTTTTTGTCATATGCTTCACACACTGTTGTCATCACAATATAGAATACAAACGGTAACAGTTCCCAGGACCTTATATTCTTTGTGACTCACGTCAGTGCAACTACACTTTGACTTGAGTAGAAGAAGTTCCAAAAATGTATGAAATCCCAAATCCCAAACAAGAAATTGTGAAAAGAATATATGCAGCTGCAACAATACTGCAGAGAAATGCAGGCCTACAATAGAACTACTATTATATAGCATACCTGGATGAGGGTGCTCAATGATCAATAAACTTTACTTTATTTAGAAAAGCAATGTACAGTAACTTTTCACATCCCTTATACAAAACAAACACAATCAATTCTCATATTTTCCCCATGTCCTGTGTCCCTCTTAAGTTCTACCAGTATTAATAAGACAATACTTATGGAACAATGCAATTAAAGTCATTAATTTCTGTAGGAGTTGATATCATTTTACATAATAATTTGGTTACAGTCAAGTTTTTACAGTATTTGGCTCCATCTGCTCTATCTGCATCTTGTTGCCTATTTGGGTTTCTTCATAAACTGACACAGCAAATATTTTGGACTGTGAAAAGATGAGAAGAACCTTGTCAAGTCTAGTAGCTATTTAGCTAGCTGGAGAGTGATCTAGCTTTAATAGTAGGGGATATGGCCTGGGCCATGGCTCAGTGGTCCAGGCACCTTGGCTGTGTTTCACCAGAATGGTTAATTAGTATCACTTGTAACAGCATGGTTACTGTGCATAGTGCCTAACCATAGTGTACGGTCGGACAAAACATAGTTGATTGATGAATTCTGAACCTGAAGTATTTTTCTTTCTTTTTTTTTTACCAGAATGGAGTGTGATGTACAAACATTGGATCCAAATATTTGTATCATCTGTGGTAAACATTTAGAAAAAGTAAAAAAGCAAGATCCATAATGTCACAAAACCTAAAGCAGAAGACCTTCAACACATACTAAATGGTGCTCAACAGAGTGATGATGATGATGATGATGATGATGATGATGAAAACCCTGGCTCCAAATACAGAAAGTATACTTTCCTTCAAATTAAAGATATCTTATCATGTATCATGTTGCTGAGCAAACTACACCAGTCAGAACAAGTTGCAAATGTTGAGAGTGAGAGTATGCCTGCGCCAGTCTCATCAAGAAGACTGAATAAGGTTGATAATAGTAACAGAGACAAGGTCCTTCATGTAGTATGAGGAAGGTTGATGAAGTTGTATCGTCGGCTGCTCTTGTATTATATAAACATCATAAAAGCTACCTTAAACCTCTAAAGGAATTAAAGCAGCTGCCAGACAAAACAAAGAATCAGAACAGCAGACCAAAAATGTTCACCTATTTTAATTAATTAAATGAAAGTGATGACACTAAACTAAGTGTTATGATGACATACTGAAGACACTGGTCCATGATATTCTTCATCAATAAATCTGAAGCTCTACAGCTGTTTTTTGAGTGGTGCAAACCACTCCAACAACCAGCTTTGTCTGTACCCGTGTATGTACCCGTGTACCTGTACGTGTGTGTGTACCTGTACGTGGGACAAAAAAAAATGAGCATGGTTACTATGGTCACTGACATTACGTCAGACCACAGCTGATCAGGCTATATAAGACCTTGCACCACTCAGTTCACACGGGTGTGTTTTTTCTTGGACGTGCAGCTTCCAGTGCATATTCCATGGGCACACTTTCAGAGCATACCACATCAGACCTTTCAGCTCAATCTAAAATTCAAATTGTAATGTATGAGATTTTCCTTCAGTTTCCAGGATCTGTATTTAGACCATCACATCACATCTTCCTCAGAGCTCAGAGTCTTCAGTATGTCATTATAACTCCCAGTCAGAGGTTATATATTGTATGATATTTATCTTCATACGATCAGGTTACGAGAGCATAGTGTTGGTATATGGAGCCAGGGTTTTATGAACATCATCGTAATTTCTCTGTTGAGCAACATTTAGTGTTGAAGGTCTTCTACTGCGGAGGTTTTGACATTATGGACCGTGTCACTTTCCTTTTTCTATTTGTATTTGGATGTTTTTTTAACCATGTTACAGACCACACGTCACATTTACTATGAAAACATAAATGTCCTGTCAGTCAGTTAATCAGTTAGTTATAGTCACCTTGTGACATCACGTGACATCATCAGGGATGGAGATACCTCATCAATATTAAGCCCATATATGGGAATGCCCATATATGGAGATCCCTGATGTCATCAATATTGGCCAGCAACTCTACATCTGACCTCAAACCTCAAAAACTTAGATCTCCATAAATGGAGCTGACCTGTTCTGACATTCCATATTGTATGTTGATCTGACCTCATTAATCCTTGTATACTCAAGACACGCTCCATATATGGCCAGTACAGAATTAATTCCATATTATGTTGATCTGACTCCCCATGCCCAGCAGTCTGCTGTCACCCAGGCCGATGCGTGCTACACGACACCCTACAGTGTCAGGGTTCTACTATTGTCAATGGCTACTGGACATGCTCTGTTACACTAAATGGAACTTAAAGCTAGGTCAGATAGCTACTTGATTTGCCATTATTCCAATCTTTTCATATTCCAAAATATTTGCAATGATTTACCTGTCCGTTTATGAAGAAAGCCATAGGCAATACAATGCAGATGCGGTGGAGCTAAATACAACTTTACCTTAAGCAAACATGTTAAATGATTATATCAACTCTACATGAATGAACTTGCTGGTATGAGGATAACATTGAGCATTGAGCTTGGTTTCCCTCATCCAGGTGTGCTAAATAATAGTTAGGTAGTTCTATTGTATGGCTGCATTTCTCTCTGTAGCCTACTATTGTTGAAGCTGCATACTTTCACAATTTCGCATTTGTGACATTTCATATATTTTAGGGACTTCTACTCAAGTGAATTTGTTATAATTTCCCCACCCTTGCATAAGTGAAGTCAAAATAAAACTAATCTGTTTGATACTGTAGATTTCATTTAGGACTGCTTTATTTCCTCCCATTTGGGAAACCATATACGTTTAGTGCCATAACTCCATGTATATTCAAGCTACAGTTACACAATTGGTATTGCTGGATTCAGCAGAACCACACCTTCCATACAAGCCCTCATATGTGTTGCTATGACAATCCATGTCAGAGTCACTACAAAGTAAAGAAGATACTCTACATAGATTTACATTTCCGCCTATTGTAGGTATGTGTTCAAATGTCTATATCTCATATTTACATTCACATATTGACATTATTCTTTTTGTAGAATGTAGAGGGGTGTCCTGGCTTCAAGTATGCCACGTTGTAAACCTCTCAGAGCTTCCATTGTGACTCTACATGAGTTTATATGCCTTAATCCCCAGACGGACAGGCTGTATTTTTACTTTGGGGTGTATAACTTTAAATATCAATTTCACCACTTTTGCAGTAAAATATTTTTATACAAGAATCCATTTCATGTATGGGAGGCCTTAGAGATGAGGAAAAACTATGTTGTGTTTGGTCCTAAGCCCGGTAGGGGTATCTCAAAAACTAAAGCACTTTTTGACTGTTCGTCACAGGACTAACTGTGGACATACATATAGTTAGTGGACATATTTTTTGGAAGGCTTGGACTTTTGTGGGTCTCTGGGTAAGTAGACATGTACACGTGAGAGTGTGCAGACGTGTGACGTAGCATTAATGCTTAAAGGCGCAGAACGCCACAGTACTAAACATCTGGTCAGCGGTTAGGGCTCTTAAGGCTCATTCATAGTCTGGATCTTCGGTGGTGAGCTGACCGCTACGGTGGTGAGGTGGTCACCGCTCCGGTGGTGAGGTGACCAGCTCCGGTGGTGAGCTGACCACCGCTCCGGTGGTGAGCTGACCGCTACGGTGGTGAGGTGGTCCACCGCGGCTCAGTGACATCATGTTGTAGTTGGGTGGTCACCTCACCACCGCGGCTCAGTGACATCATGTTGTAGTTCGGTGGTCACCTCACCACCGCGGCTCAGTGACATGTTGTAGTTGGGTGGTCACCTCACCACCGCGGCTCAGTGACATCATGTTGTAGTTCGGTGGTCACCTCACCACGGCTCAGTGACATCATGTTGTAGTTCGGTGGTCACCTCACCACGGCTCAGTGACGTCATGTTGTAGTTCGGTGGTCACCTCACCACGGCTCAGTGACGTCATGTTGTAGTTCGGTGGTCACCTCACCACCGCGGCTCAGTGACATCATGTTGTAGTTGGGTGGTCACCTCACCACGGCTCAGTGACGTCATGTTGTAGTTGGGTGGTCACCTCACCACCGCGGCTCAGTGACATCATGTTGTAGTTGGGTGGTCACCTCACCACGGCTCAGTGACGTCATGTTGTAGTTCGGTGGTCACCTCACCACCGCGGCTCAGTGACATCATGTTGTAGTTGGGTGGTCACCTCACCACGGCTCAGTGACGTCATGTTGTAGTTGGGTGGTCACCTCACCGCGGCTCAGTGACGTCATGTTGTAGTTGGGTGGTCACCTCACCACGGCTCAGTGACATCATGTTGTAGTTCGGTGGTCACCTCACCACGGCTCAGTGACGTCATGTTGTAGTTGGGTGGTCACCTCACCAGACTATGAATGAGCCTTTAGTCGTCTCTGAAGCAGAAGGTTCCTTTTTGAGTGGTGTAAACCACTCCTACAACTGGCTTTGTTAGTTTACGTGTCTGTCTGTCTGTCTGTCTGTCTGTGCTCAAAAAATGAGCATGGTTGCCACGGTCACCCAGTTCACACGGGTGTGATTTCATTACGTCAGACATTACGTCAGACCACAGCTGATCAGTCTATATAAGACCTTACACCACTCAGTTCACACGGGTGTGATTTTTTAATTCATTCAGCTGTATTTAATTTATCAGACAGAGCATTGAGGGAGACACAGAACTACCATTAGCACTGACACACAGCAGATCTACAAGCTCACAAGACTGACTGACTGATTCACTCATAATCATTTATTTTTCAGAAAAAATCACAGCAGGGTGACTTCATGGTTGGAACTGGTGTTCTGGTCAGCGACACATGGATTCTGTCCGGCCCACGTTGGTTCTTCCTGTAAGTGCTAATACAATCATATACAGTAATCCCAGTTTATTGTCACATTATCACTGTGTGTCACTTGCGTGATTTCTTTCTACAAACGCTTTAAGACATAGACCCGCCCCCGCGCGGCCCGCCTGCCTCTGATTGGCCGCGAACCCTTTTGGCTAGCTATGCTGCTGCTGTCAGAAGAGGGAGAAGGGAGACTCTTAATAATAATATTAAAACGTTAGCCTTGTAACTGTAATTGTCTCGTGAACACTTATTTTTGTCGTGAACACTTCTTAGCGATAATAATATTAAAACGCCAACATTTATCTGTCACCGCATGACATAATCATAATCATGACATGATTCATGACGGTGAACTATGGCTTACGTTTACGTCCTGTGTGCATGTGTGTGTGTGTGTGTGTGTTTGTGTGTGTGTGTGCAGATAAATGTTGGCGTTTTAATATTATTATCGCTAAATCGCTTTTCGTTCTGTGCAAACTACAACAAAAATAAGTGTTCACGAGACAATTACAGTTACAAGGCTTACCTTTTATCGGGGACGGCGACAGATAAATGTTGGCGTTTTAATATTATTATTATTATTATTAAGAGTCTCCCTTCTCCCTCTTCTGACAGCAGCAGCATAGCTAGCCAAAAGGGTTCGCGGCCAATCAGAGGCAGGCTGGCCGCGCGGGGGCGGGTCTATGTCTTAAAGCGTTTGTAGAAAGAAATCACGCGTGTCACTTCAGTGAAATAGCTGATCTACAAGTTCACAACGTGCCACAGCAACACATTTTGACCTTGTAGATCGGCCATTCACTGTACGACTGAAGTTCAACCAGTTCATCTGATATTATGTGTTAAACAGTTACTTATTGATAATAAGTGAATTAATAATGATTAATAATAATTTCTGTCTGTTGTCCTCTCTAGTGATCATATACCTGACTATGTGAGCTTCCTTGGTGAATTTGGTGGTGATACGCGCTACTATAAAATAAAAAGGGTATGTTACACAAAACACAAAAGTACGGAATTCAAAATAAACTTGAGTAAAAATACAAAAGTATCGTCATCAGAATGTACTCATTATGCAGAATGTCCCATTCCGACATTTGGAGGTGCTTGGAGTTTAGGTTCAATTCCAACCAAGTGCCTTTGAGCAAGTCAAACATATCCCACACTTTGTTAAAACCCTTTGAAAATACATACAATCTGAATGATTTACTGTATATGACTTCATAATCTAATACAATCTGAATGGTTGTACTTACTGTATATGACTTCATCATCTAATACAATCTGAATGGTTGTACTTACTGTATATGACTTCATCATCTAATACAATCTGAATGGTTGTACTTACTGTATATGACTTCATCATCTAATACAATCTGAATGGTTGTACTTACTGTATATGACTTCATAATCTAATACAATCTGAATGATTTACTGTATATGACTTCATCATCTAATACAATCTGAATGATTTACTGTATATGACTTCATAATCTAATACAATCTGAATGATTTACTGTATATGACTTCATCATCTAATACAATCTGAATGATTTACTGTATATGACTTCATAATCTAATACAAT
This sequence comes from Electrona antarctica, assembly GCF_951216825.1. Classification (NCBI taxonomy): domain Eukaryota; kingdom Metazoa; phylum Chordata; class Actinopteri; order Myctophiformes; family Myctophidae; genus Electrona; species Electrona antarctica. Next base: position 4,170,085 of record NC_136793.1, read on the forward strand.
CTGAATGATTTACTGTATATGACTTCATAATCTAATACAATCTGAATGGTTGTACTTACTGTATATGACTTCATAATCTAATACAATCTGAATGATTTACTGTATATGACTATATGTGAAACATGTGCTTGTCATTTCTCTGCTATACTGTAGGTGATCACCCACCCCACATATTACCCCCCTGCCTACCCTGAGTATGGTATCGGAAGGTTGCAGTTGTTCGAACTGGAAAAACCTCATAACTGCTACTGGTTCAAGCCTATCTGCTTTCCTCGTGACCAGAGCGAGTATGATCGACTCGTTCGTGCTGACGGCTGGATAAGAACAGTTGGATTTCTGAAATCTCCTACTGGTTAGAATCATTTTGAATTTTTCATATATGTGTGTGTGTGTGTGTGTGTGTGTGTGTGTGTGTGTGTGTGTGTGTGTGTGTGTGTGTGTGTGTGTGTGTGTGTGTGTGTGTTTTTTGTTTGTCTTTAGAGCTGGTTTGCTAGTTTTTATTTAGTTTTTATTTCTGTGATGCTTTGATTTAGTTTAGTGTTTATTCGTTTTAGTGCTAGTCCTCAATCCTGACTGCATCTGACGGGTTAGTCACATACACGGACATTGCTGTTCCTTGGAGTGGTTGCACCACTCAAAAAATAAGTGGTTAAAATATATATTTTGTAAGGTTATAGAGTTTGTATTTAGAAATGAGTGTACAAAGTCTTTTGAATCCTGTGTGTTTTTTGGGCAGAATGGGACAAATATGGCCGCTGGGAATGGCTTAACAACCGAATAGACGTTGCAAGCTGCAGAGCCAAGTACCCTCGTATGCTGTCGATGCCCAAGGAGGCATCCAAGGACTATTTGTTCTGCATAATTCACTACGGTTCAAACGATGATAAGCCTTGTGTTGTGAGTAACACACATGATGAAACAACAAAAAGTGGACTTTGATGTAACAACACACACTAAAAACTGCTTTGTTGTTTCAGGTGAACGGAGCCCCCGTTTGAGCATTGCATTAACCGTGTGAGTGCACCCCAAGTCTGAGCTGTACTTCATCATCATCATCGCAGTGGTGGTGGTTGACTGTGTGCCGAAAGTTTCAGCTCACAGTAACGTTGGTGGAAAGTAACTAAGTACATTTACTTAAGTACTGTAAGTTTGAGGTATTTATACCTTACTTGAGTATATCAAAGTTTCAGTACTTTTACTTCTACTCCACTACATCTCAGAGGCAAAATATTGTACTTTGACTCCACTACATTTATTTGAAAACTTGAGTTACTACTAGTTACTTTGTAGATTTGATTTTATGATTACAAAACATGCATTAACCACTTCAGCCCTATATACACACACATTTCGGCCAATTGAAAATAGCAGATCTACAAGCTCACAATGCGTCGCACCGTGACGCATTGTGAGCTTGTAGATCTGCTATTTTCAAAAGATTTTTAGACAATCGAAAACTTGAAACGAGACATTCTGCATACAAGTAAATGTTTATGTCGATACTTTTGTACTTTTACTCGAGTACATTTTCAATACAGGACTTCTACTTGTAACGGAGCACATCTACATTGTAGTATTTATACTTTTACTTAAGTTAAAGGGATTTCTTAATTTGTTTAGGTTTTCTGAGCTCAATTTCACCCCAAAAAACGGAACTTTTAACATTCAGTAGATTTTCTGTGGTGTGGGGTTTTCTGGCTCAAACAAGTTCTCTGAGTTTCCTGCGGTTTGTGATGTAAGGCCTCACTCAGACCTTTACTGCATTGCTGTATGCTTGTTGGATGAATGTTGTTTAGTGTCATGGCCGCCCCAATGCATTTCCAATGGAAGTCACATGGTTTGTAGTCCACATTTTGGACTACAAGCTGTTTGGCTTTCGGCTGTGTTTCGACTGCGCCCCTCCCCCTCATACAACACAAATGTTGTGTCAACCCATGTGACTCCCATTGGAAATGCATTGGGGCGGCCATGACATTACACAACATTCATCCAACAAGCATACAGCAATGCAGTAAAGGTCTGAGTGAGGCCTGAGGCTGAGCTCACACGGTTAATGCAGTGCTCTATGCTTGTTGGATGAATGTTGTGTTGTGTCATGGCCGCCCCAATGCATTTCCAATGGAGGTCACATGGTTTGACACAACATTGTGTTGTATGAGGGGGAGGGGCGCAGTCGAAACACAGCTGAAAGCCATACAACAGACCATGTGACCTCCATTGGAAATGCATTGGGGGCGGCCATGACACTACACAACATGCATCCAACGAGCACCAGAATTGCATTAACCGTGTGAGTGCACCCTTAGAGTACATTACTGTTGTTGCTCACTCTGGGGGTTCCTTTGCTCTGCACGTAACGTTGACACAACTTGCTGAGATTTATTTGACACTTGAATTAAATTAAAGTGAACTGAAGTGATTTCAACTGAACTGAACAGAAGTGAATGAAGGAGAGTTGTGTTAGGGGATGTTTGTCAGACTGTTGTGTTGTATACTATAGTTATAACACTAAAGAGGAGACGTTTGTCAGACTTTTCATTCTGTTTCTGGAGTTGAAATAAAACACTGACTGCAGTTAAAGAAGTGCTTATGAAATTCATTGTACTTTACTACTATTATTGTTGTTGTTAACTAGTATTTTAGTAAATGTATACATGTATACTTAAAGGATAATTCCATGCTAGAAGGCTTTCTTACCTTTCTTACCTTTATTTTTAGTTGTTACATCCCCACCAAAGAGGTCCAGGTGTTATTTGTAGTTGTTACGTCCCCACCAAAGAGGTTCAGATGTTATTTGTAGTTTGTTACGTCCCCACCAAAGAGGTCCAGGTGTTATTTGTAGTTGTTACGTCCCCGCCAAAGAGGTCCAGATGTTATTTGTATTGATTGATTGATTGATTGATTGAAAATTGTATTAACAGTTTGCAGAATTACAGTACATTTCAAGCACAAACTCAATACAAAGGCTGTTAACTGTGAGTGGACGACCCAATTAAGCATTACACTTGTTTACAACAGGGTCCACCATGTTCAATTCATCAAAACATTAAGAGACGTACAAATAGACACTTCTATATAGACAAAGAACAGTACAGGAATTCATCATAATAGTTGTTACGTCCCCACCAAAGAGGTCCAGATGTTATTTGTAGTTTGTTACGTCCCCACCAAAGAGGTCCAGGTGTTATTTGTAGTTGTTTGTTACGTCCCCACCAAAGAGGTCCAGATGTTATTTGTAGTTGTTACGTCCCCACCAAAGAGGTCCAGGTTAGCACAACACCCCATAGCCCCATTCAATTCCCATTCAATTCAATTCAATGAATTGAGGGCTTAGGAGAAATAGCCAATAAGGAGTTTTTGCACAAAATAACACCTGGACCTCTTTAGTGGGTACGTAACAACTACAAATAACACCTGGACCTCTTTGGTGGGGACGTAACCGCTACAAATAAAGGTAAGAAAGCCTTCTAGCATGGAATTCTCCTTTAATCCTGACTGTTGTATAAACTTGGCTGAATGTAGTTAGTTGGGTTAATAATCAATTAGCTAATGAAATTGAGGAGTGACATATCCTGACATGTTCAACTCCCTAGTGAATTCTCCAGTATTAATAATTAGTCGTGCAAGATGATGTTTGGATTAATTATAAATTATAACCGCGGCGTTTATACCATGCGACTGATTGATTGATTGATTGATTGATTGAAATATGTATTAACAGTTTGCAGAATTACAGTACATTTCAAGCACAACTCAATACAAATACTGAACTTGAACTTGATTTTTTTTGATAGGTTTTTACGGCTCTAGCAGTGATTCTCAACCCGTTTAATTTCAAGGACCCTGCATTTGATTAGTCTACAGACCCCCATGTACTGCATGGCATTTCTATCTCTGGGATTGATTTATATTGTAAAATCAATGTTATTTTAACTCTGAGATCTGTGCACTCTCAGAGTTACAGACCCATAAGGGTCCATTTGGTTCCATGTGTTACACTCTCAAAGTCACGGACGCGTAAGGGTCCATTTGGTTCCATGTGTTACACTCTCAGAGTTACAGACCCATAAGGGTCCATTTGGTTCCATGTGTTACACTCTCAAAGTCACAGACGCGTAAGGGTCCATTTGGTTCCATGTGCTACACTCTCAGAGTTACAGACCCATAAGGATCCATTTGGTTCCATGTGTTACACTCTCAGAGTTACAGACCCATAAGGGTCCATTTGGTTCCATTTGTACACTAAGAGTCACAGACCCATAAGGGTCCATTTGGTTCCATGTGTTACACTCTCAGAGTCACAGACCCGTAAGGGTCCATTTGGTTCCATCCACCCACGCGGCAGATGACACACAACACATGGAACCTTCTTTTCCATCCACCAGCTGTCTAAAAACCCGGAAATGACGCAAAAGACAGCTTCTTCTGTCTGCGCATGGAATCTTAGTTGTGATTACAGTTACAGGGTGTGAAACACGTGCAGCAATCTTGTTTATTTTACATCTGCGTGGTGTGGGTGCTCAAACTGTTGATTTTATCTGCGTGGTGTGGATGCTCAAACTGTTGATTTTATCTGCGTGGTGTGGGTGCTCAAACTGTTGAAGAGATATGCCAGGGACCCCCATTTGAAGAGATATGCCAGGGACCCCCATTTGAAGAGATATGCCAGGGACCCCCATTTGAAGAGATATTCCAGGGACCCCCATAAGAGAAGATTTTTAGTACGGCTCTAGCAGTGATTCTCAACCTGTTTAATTTCAAGGACCCCCAGTTTGACATGGTATTTCTTTGACAAGGACCCCCAATTTATATTGTGAAATCAATGTTAATTTGACAGTGCTCAAATGGAACCAAATGGACCCGTTAGGTTCCATTTTGCTCCATTTGTGCACTCGAGTCGGTGACTAAATGAAAACTAAGCTATGATGACTAAAACGAATCTAAATGTCAACAAATAAAAACTAGACTAAAATGTTAGGAAGGGACTAGTGGACAAGAGATCCAGTATAAGTCATTTTACACTTGGTTGCATGCTGAAAATAGCAGATCTACAAGCTCACAACGTGACGTTGTCAGCTTGTAGATCTACTATTTTCAGCATGTGTAAAATCAGCTCGTCTATGACGGCATCAAGGCCCGCCAAAATACATTTTAGTCGATAAAAAAACCTCTAGATTTAGTTGACTAAAATGTCATGATATTTAGCCGACTAAAACTAAACCAACACTAACACATTCCAGGTGACTAAAATGTGACTAAAACTAAGTGAAAATTATTCAAGAGACTAAAACTAAAATAGAAATTTGCTGCCAAAAACAACACTAACTTGTACCCTGCCATTTTTCTTATTTATAATTATTTGTTTGGCCCAAAAAACATTGTGTTTATTGTCATGATTTGTGTTGCCTACAGCTATGACATATTTCAACAGGGTCACATGTGTGTGTGTGTAACACTAAGGGCGTCAGTCAGTCAGACAGACACATATTTCAACAGGGTCACATGTGTGTGTGTAACTCTAAGGGCGTCAGTCAGTCAGACAGACACATATTTCAACAGGGTCACATGTGTGTGTGTAACTCTAAGGGCGTCAGTCAGTCAGACACATATTTCAACAGGGTCACATGTGTGTGTGTGTGTGTGTGTGTGTAACACCACGCAGCAACAGTGTTGTTATGTCTGCTCATTATAAGCCACGTTGTGCTTGTTTTTTTTCTGTAAAGTCTACATCAGTCTAGTATTATTAAAGTCTATATCAGTCTACATACAGTCATTTATATTATTAAAGTCTATATCAGTCTACATACAGTCATTTATATTATTAAAGTCTATATAAGTCTATATAGTATAATATTAATATATACAATTTACAATTTAGGCATTTAGCAGACGCTCTTAATCCAGAGCGACTTACATTAAGCAAAAATGTGTAGATGTGATCAATCGGGGCTTTTTGGTTGTTCACTTAAACAAAAATAAACAAAACAAATATATACATAACTATAAATGGATAAAACAAATGAGACAAAATATAGATTAAAGTAAAATAAATGCATTAAAATAGTAAATAAAATAAATAAAATTGGTAATGGCACAGTAATGCGTAAAATAAATATAATTAGTAATATAGTAATACATAAAATAAATAAAATTAGCAATATAGTAATCCATCAAATAAATACAATTAGTATAGTAATACATAAAATTAGTAATAACATAGTAATATATAAAATGAGTAGTATAGTAATACATACAATTAGTAATATCCTAGTAATATATAAAATAAAATTAGTAATACAATAGTAATACAAAAATAAATACAATGACTTGTAAAATTGTAGAATTAATTAATATAAATAAATAATAAATCAATCATATCTACATATCACAACCAGGCTATATTGCCAGCAGTCAGGTGGACTGTAGACTCACTACAGCTGTCAATGTGGTATACTGTGTTTTGACCCAACTGGCCTCCAAGGAGAGGCGAGCATGGAGCCGGTCATCTGATGATACACGAGAGAATACGCCATAGTCAAAACAAAATTGTAATAAAAGTAATATCTGTTTGTAATATGTTTCATGTTGATTGTAATTTATTCATGATGCCATATATCTGTAAATATTCATTATTTTCTTGTTAATAAATTATTGCATTTATACCCGGGTGTCCTCCTCCTTCACTGTGTTATGGGTCCATTACCCCTAGATCAAATGGTTCATAACAAGGATGAGGAATACAGTGGTACTATTTACATGTTTAAGGAATATTTAGTTATAGTTAATGTATTTTACACATTTAGACCTTCTAAAACCTAGCCTAAGGTTTTCTGAAAACCTTCAAATTCTTATTAAAACAATAAATAAGTGATGTAGACAGGTGGATCCCGCCATGAATGGTATAATTTATAGGTTTCACCAGGTCTAAATGGACTAAAAGGAGGCCTCAGGTCTTCAAATGAAGTGTGGAAAGCTGAAGGCGGTTTTCACCCCATGGTCTCTACAGAATGACCTAGCTTATTAATGCTGACAATCTCCCAGAACAGAGCCATGCCACCAAACATGAATGTTTGAATATTGTACTTAAATTACTGTATGCAATTTTTAATTTTGTTACCATTTTTTTACCACGAAGACCAGACTGAATTTTAAGTAATAAGACTGTTTTTAAATTGGCTTGTTCTTCTTCTTGTACTTTTCCTCCAGGAAATGACTCTGTACTCCTTTGAAAACTTTAGAAATCCAGTTTGTCATTAAATGTTCTGATGCAAATGGACCTCAATGTAAACAAGTATTTAATAATGCTTTTCTGGGTTTTAGCAGAGCTTGTGTTGAACTGTGCTCTTTCTACAAACTGTTAATGACGTTGTCACTTTTAGGCCAACACTTCCCTCTAGTGGTTACTCAGAGTAATGACAGCCTTACGCGTTTCAAATGTCTACAACTACACAGTACATACTGCTGCAAATATGTTTGTTTTCTTTAACCAGGCAGAACAAATAATGTAATAAAACATAATTTAACAATCTAATGAATAGATCTAGTTTATTAATAGAACACCTAGTTAGTTAATTAATACAATACATAATGCTAGACAATGTGTTTATTTTCTTAAATAAATAAATATCATTTAAAATGTATTAATGAATAGAACTAGTTTGAACTTAATAGAACAACTAGTTATTAGTTAATACAATAAATAATACTAGACAATATGTTTATTTTCTTAAACCAGGCAGAACAAATAATGTAATCAAATATTAATTAATGGATCTATTGTATTAATAGAACAATTAGTTATTTGTATTATTATTATAATTAACAATTAGTTATTATTTAATTAGTTTCCGGTGTGTTACATGAAGTCAGTGAACCTATATAATTCTGTGACTCTGTACTGCTGATCTTCAAGCTCAGAACATCGGCTGTTTTCACACCTGCTAGTGATTACATCAACAAACAACACAGGGAGCTACAGCTGACGTACGTGACGCCATTCTCATGTAGCTGTAAATGCACCCTGTAACTCTGAGAGTAACACATGTGGAACCAAATGGACCCTTACAGGTCTGTAACTCTGAGAGTGTAACACATGGAACCAAATGGACCCTTACAGGTTTGTAACTCTGAGTGGAACACAAGGAGCAGTGCATGGGGATTTAAACAACAAACCTTTGTGAGTGAGTACCGATACGGTTGTTTATAAACTGGTACAGTGTGGCTTTACAATGAGTTTAACTGTCGGGTTTTATGCAACGTGCTGAAGGGCTTGGATAGACTTAGCTCTGGTCCATAGCTCTAATGCATTGCATTTCATTAGAGCTATGGACCAGAGCTATGGAGTAACGTGCCTCTGCTGCCTCAATCCTTTGAATATAATATACAACCTAAAACTGCAATATTGTGTTTGTCAATCAGTGGACCATGACACAGCTTAAACACCACTCTTCTTTACAGGTATACAGGCAGGTATAAATACACTTTAAGACCAACATATTTGTGCCAGCATTATGATTAGATTTATTTTATTTTTTCTAAACAGTCTACAAAGTAAGTTGAACTAAAGTTGTCAAATAATTGTCTGAGCTTGTAGATCTGCTATTTTTGAAAAATCATTTGAAGAATCATGAGCACAGATCTTTGAATATATATTCTTTGAACTCATATCTTTGCTTCTGGGGGGGTCCCTGGAAGAACATATTTTCAGATGGGGGTCGGCCGCCATCATTTTTTGTCACAGGCCTGCTGCCGCCCGCCGTCTACCACTTCAGAGTGACCGTGGTCAACCTGCCCACCTCTCTGATCCCATGGTCTGCACTGACCCCATCGGTGACCTCTGACCCCGTGGTCTGACTCTGCAGAGACCCCATCGGTAAGTCAGTCGACGCTAAATGACTAAACTGTTGAAGATGGAGTGTAAGTGATGTGTTTAAAGCCAGTCTTGATTTTGACAAGGAAATGTCAGTCCTTTGAATAAAAAATGTGTCATATTTTTGTCATCTAAAATGTTTTAGTGTTAGTCTACTGAATATCAAGATTTTTGTTGATTTCATTCTGCAGTGCAATTTTCGTCTACAGTTGAATTTGTTGACAAAATTGTATTTTGGCGGGCCTTAACCCATTTAGGCCTGACATCGAAATTTAAAGAATGTCTTCTAAATTCTGACAGTTTTCTGAAATACCTATGTTTCTGTATCAGTGGTGCTCCATATTTCATGTCAAGGACCCCAAAAATGATATGTAATTGGCCACCGACCCCCATCTGAAAATATGTTGTTCCAGGGACCCCCCCCCAGAAGCAAAGCTTTGAGTTAAAAATGTTCGCTCTGAAAAGAGTTGTGCCACATTTTCACTTTTTCAAAAATAGCAGACCTACAAGCTCGTAGTGCAGCACTCGGTGCCGCGCTACGAGCTTGTAGGTCTGCTATTTTTTTTGTGTGTTTTTAATTCAGCCAGAGTGTTTCCCAGGTGGAAGACGGAATGTCCCAAAACCTCCTTACGTTTTTTTTTCTTTTTTTATTGCCAGCTGACGCCCAGGGCAACCTCACAGAGGAGGAGGAGATAGGGGAGCAGATGAACTTCCTCAACTCACGCTGGGAGAGCCTCCGAGTGGCCAGCATAGACCGACAGGCCAGGTACACACACATGCACACACACGCGCACACAGACACACGCACAGACACACACACACACACACACACACACACACACACACACACACACACACACACACACACACACACACACACACACACACACACACACACACACACACACACACACACAGGGACACAACAAACAGTACGGACAGTGAACGGTGCAACTACTTGGGAACAGGCCTCCATTCCGAAACCGTGCACACATCATCTTCATTAGCAGATGTGTGGTGACACTGGTTCTGATCTTAAATCCCTTTATTTTAGATCGTTTTTTAGTAGGGCTGACCCCAAAAAATGTATTAATCGACGTTCAATCGATATGCACAGGAATCGATCTTGAAATAGAAAATATAGTAATAGTCATTCAAAAAAAAGCGGCCCCTTTTGGTCCGCGAGCCGGCCCATTTTGGTCCGCGAGCCAGGCGCAAGCATGGCTCCGTCCTCACGTGTTAACGAGGAAGTCAACAAGTGCAGCTACAGTCATGCCGTCCACGCAGAAAAATAAGTCAAAAGTGACATGGGTGCATTTTAAAATATGCAAAGAAGTCCACGACCGTGGTGGAAACATAATGTGCCACGTTATCACGGCACCTGTAGCGAAGTGGATTCTATCCATCCCCGACTCCCTGCCGCATGCTACTATACAACCCCTTCGCGCATCTTCTCCAAAGCTGGATTTATTCTCTTTTCTGCACTAATATAACCTACGGTAACTATAATATTGCACTCTCAAAGACAGAGCCGCTTTGTGCGAATGGGGCCTCACAAAGTCGCGCCTGCGATGCCTTTTTTTTCTTTGAAATGGAACCTCTCTCTCCCCCCCTCTCTCTCTCTCTCTCTCTCTCTCTCTCTCTCTCTCTCTCTCATATTACATATTTCCATTTTGCACCAATATTATACTGCCATGTCTTAATAAGTTAATACAGTGTTGCTTTTTACAAATAAAATAAGCAAATTAAGAAGGTTGATCACAAAGTTAGTGTGGTATAGGCTACTTTGACATAGGAATGCGACGCGATTTAAGAACACCTGCCTGGGTGCTGTGAAGTTGAACAGTGAAGAATTATATAGTTTCTTACCTCGTGCTTTTGTTTGAATAAAGAATGAGTATAATCCAATAATTATAATCCAAGGTTTGTTTGTCTGGAGATCCAACACTATGTCATATTATTAAAGTAAGTAAACTTTAAGAAGAGCTGCGGTCATTGTGCTGCAGAGAAGCTGCTCCGCTCTGCTAATTGATTTGACCTATATTTGCGCAACTGACTGGCATGAGGTATAGGCCTATAGCCTAATTACTTATTTGGCAGCACCTGCAATGACAATAGTAACCTTATATACACATGTCGAAAGGCTTTCATATACTATTAATATTTTTCTAAATGTGATCAAATGTGTATTTTTGTAATTATTATAAAGCACAGGGCCTCGCATTTCTCCCAGGCAGCTCTGATTGCACTTATAGTTGCTCAAAAAGCGTCTGCTTTTGGTCCGCGATCCGTGCGCCTCGCAGCAAGCTCTGCTGCGCTGCCTATTTGTTTTAGTTTTTTGTTTAGTTCCATAGAACCTAGAGCCTGGGATGCCTACATGTGTCAGGCTTGATTGGTTGCGCTTAATAAGAGTTCATGTTATGGTCGGGTGGTGTTTTTTCCACAAAGCCTCTGACTTTATTTCAGTTATAAATGTTACACGAGAGAAGAGAGAAGCAAAATGCCGTTCGTCGTGTGCTGTGCAGCTTTGGATTATATTCCTTTATTTGATGGAGAGGTAATGCATGCCTGTGTCAGGCGCTGTTGATTTGATTTCTGACTTCTGATTTAATGTGTCAGGCTTGAAGACTTCATTCATGTTACCGTTCGTTTACAATTGACGAGAGGAGTTTGGATTACATATTTTTTTATTTGATTGAGAGGTAATTGAGAGGCGCCGTTTAATAATTGTTAAATAAAAGACCAATCTAATATGCGCTCCTCTCTACTATTTGTATCTTCTGCAGCTATATCACTGTTTTATTATAAGCCTAATTCATTGTGCGTCACTGCTCGCCTCGCGCCTCGCACTAGTTGTCACTGTACAATACTTTAAAACAGTTGTCATGTTGCACACATACCTAAAATTGCTGTTATTTGCGCTGCCCGTGTTGTATTTCAAACTCCAGCTTGTCACACTCCAGGCTGCATGAACAGCGCTGCTTGAGCGCTGTTTTCTGCCCCCTCAATGGCGCAAAGTTCTCTGTTGTACTAGTTGGCTGCAACGGTAGCTTTGCGGTAGTCAAAACTAAAAGCGAGTGACAGCGAGACGAGATTAACATAACATGTCGACCGTATCAACGCAGAGACCTACTTGGCATTATTAAATCCATTATTGGCCTGGAGGGAGAACGTTTACAGCCGCCGTTGCTTCCTCCTCCTCCTATCCGTCTCCCCACACTGGCACGGTTTACGGCTATCGAGTTAGCCATGTGCTATCTGTGGTTTGAGGGTTTTCTCGTCAGCGAAAAGTCAACTAACAGAACACGTTGACATGCATGCTGATCTTCCTTAATAATAAAAAGAAAAGGCTTAGCCAAAGCGGCCAGTGGCTTTATAGGTATAGGTTGCTCTGTTGCTCAGATCTGGACTTATTTATGTTTTGGACTAGGACCGGCGGACCCCTGTACTGTAGACGTGCAGATGCATGCATGCATGCATTGATGATTAAGCCTACAACAATTTCTTTGTATTAATTGTATTTTTGTTTGGAGCATAAATAAATGTATACCATTCGACTACCAACGTTAATTGTGTAGCCTATACATGCATATTACATTTGGGGTAGCCTATAAAAAAAATCAACAACCGTTAATTAACCGGATAATGCCATCGGCTACAGGGCTGGGAAATTAACCGTTACCGACATCCCTACACCGGTCCACAACGCACAACATACAACAGTGTCAGCGTTTGTTACACACGATGTGTTTCCCATTCAATCGGGTCTAGTTGCTTGTCATGCTCAAAAATTTTCCCCTGTCTTTCTGTCGGAGGCAGCGCCGTTTAGATGAGAGAGTTGCGACAACTCCGTTCACTGTTTATTCACGGAGCTTCATGAGTCACTGAACGGTATGTTGTCGTCACTATCTCTCTCTAAACGGCTCTGGTCTCCAGGCTGCACTCCGCTCAGCGCTCGTCTCTGAGCAAGATGGCGGCGCCCGCCTGTGTTGTTTTTAGGACAAACTAGTGGTTCTACAACGATTCCTACGTGGATTTTACTGTTTATAACGTAGGATGAGGTCGGATGGGGCCATGAAAAATTATCTTTTCGCGATTTTCTTATTATTACTGTACATGCTGAGTACAGTAGTGCATTCCGTGGATGCAGAGGTTGTTACTGTATTGCATCCCATAACTATAAACTGCGTTTTGGGACGCAAAACGCACCCTATTTTAATCTCTGCACACGCACACGCACGCACGCACGCACACGCGCACATGCACGCACACACACACACACATGCACACACCCACATATATATATAGATACACACACACACACACAGATACACACGCACGTGCGCGCACATGCATGCATGCACATAAACACTCACTCATCCGTTCCTGTTTCTTTTTCCAGTTTGCTGCTAACGAGTCCAGGAGAGGTGTGGTTCAGTACAGTGGAGAGACAGCCCAAGAAGACTCCAACATCAAGACCATAACTGAGCTGAAACAGTGAGTTAGCACACACACACACACACACACACACACACACACACACACACACACACACACACACACACACACACACTAGGGCATTAACAAGTTGAGATTTTTCCCAGTCTACTTGTCAGACAGTAGTTGAGTCGATGCATCGTTTGATGACGGGGATGGGGGGGGGGGGATCCCGGGAGGACCCTAAGAGGGGACTGGTGGGGGTGCGCGCGCTCATGTACGGAGCATGTGGCAGCGGTGGCCGAACGGTTTGCGGAGCGGTCTTGATACCGGAAGGTCGCCAGTTCGTATCCCCGGACCGGCACGTTAAAATTACCACCGCTGAAGTGCCCTTGAGCAAAGCATTTAACTACTACCATGAAATGTTCTATGAGCAGGGCCTGGCTGTAAACAAGTATGCTTAGTCCAGTTACCCTGGGTAAATATAGTAACTTTGCTTTGCTTTATGTCAAGTGACGGAGTATGTCAAACAGAGCCACTAAACACACAGCACGTACACAGTGGCCTCTCCAATATGGCACAGACACCCATTAGAAAAGACAGCTAGGCTACACACACTGTATCTATGGCAAGGCGCTGATTATCAAAGCATATCAAAGGATATACAGTATATATATGTGTTTACTATATATATATATAGTAAACACTAAACAGTGCAGGCACACACGGCCACACTGGCACATACACCAGAAAAGAGAACGCAACAAACTGAGACGAGGCATAATTGGCACAGCACACTGAGCGCAGCGGCTCGCTCCAGCCATATGAACACAATACAAAATACCTTGTGTACCTTCAGAACACAATAGAAGACATAGGTCATCATAGGTATAATTAACATTAATGCAGACAGCAGCAGTTTGGCACATCATCAGAATAGAATCTGTTATTACCTTCCACGTTCACGACGTGAACGACCTTTCCTTCTCCTCCTCCGACAACAACTCCAAGCATAACGTCCTCAAGCTTCGTCTTGTCTGAGCCATGCAAACAACGTGCACTGACCGGAGACGGAGAGATTCATGCGTCCCGCACGTAAAGCTAGTCACTGTCAGCACGGGGTGGGGGGGATAAAGTTTGCGCGCTTCTGTATTTGTACGAGCGTTCAACTTCAGCCAGTTAATTAGTGGGACACGCTGAGAGCGCACATCAAAGGAGAACACAGCTGGTTGTTAATTAAGGCTGTGGCTGAACTCTGATGCAAAGGGAATTCATTACTTCCTGTCCGTGACAATAACCAATCATACAGTTTGAATTCTGTACACATACACACACATAGAGCAAAAATAATATGGGGAAAACAAATTATTCTTTTTTTCATTTATTTTTTTTCTCCGACTTCTCAGAATTTGAATCGACTTAATGAAGTCGATGCCCTAACACACAGGTTATATATATTATCATCATGTATCTCTCAATACAGGGATTTACCCAAGGAATAAAGGTTATATATTATCATCATGTATCTATCGATACAGGGATTTACCCAAGGAATAAAGGTTATATATTATCATCATGTATCTATCGATACAGGGATTTACCCAAGGAATAAAGGTTATATATTATCATCATGTATCTATCGATACAGGGATTTACCCAAGGAATAAAGGTTATATATATTATCATCATGTATCTATCGATACAGTCGACAGACTGACAGACAGATAGTGGCTGTGAGCAGTGAGCACATGCAGCTGTCTTGTGAAGTTGTCTCATTGGCTGTAATTCAGGATTTAACCAGTTCATACTGTATGATGTCCATCAACCCAGTTCATACTGTATGATGTCCATCAACCCAGTTCATACTGTATGATGTCCAGTCAACCCAGTTCATACTGTATGATGTCCAGTCAACCCAGTTCATACTGTATGATGTCCAGTCAACCCAGTTCATACTGTATGATGTCCATCAACCCAGTTCATACTGTATGATGTCCAGTCAACCCAGTTCATACTGTATGATGTCCAGTCAATCCAGTTCATACTGTATGATGTCCAGTCGGCGAGAGAGCCAAATATCAAACCTGCTAGATATTCAGAATCGGTCGGAAAGGGTTCGGCGAGCGCTTTTATCAGCATTGGATCTTCTCGCAGCTCCTTTCACACACAGCGAGCAAAACCTCTGTGATCAAAGCCCGGTCTCGCGTCAGATCGGGAGTTTTGTCGGCGAGCGCCAAAAATGATCCCCAACAGCAAAATCGGAGCAAATATGGTGCACTGTGTACGAGCCATAAGGGCTTCAGTTAGTGTGTTATCTGGCACGGACATTGAGTAGCAGTATTGTGATTTGTTTGATTCCAACTCATGAACTGTTTTGCAACGTGATTCTCTCTGCAGGACTACATGGTGCACGTGACAGATGAGTTTTTGGAGTTCATATCAGACGGTGCCTTGGCCATAGAAGTGTGGGGTCATCTCTGCGCCGGGAACAGAAGGTCCCCCTGGGAGCTGGATGCACTGCAGGCCAAGATGCACCCTAAGCCGAGAACAGACGGTCCCCCTGGGAGCTGGATGCACTGCAGGCCAAGATGCACCCTAACCCGGGAACAGACGGTCCCCCTGGGAGCTGGATGCACTGCAGGCCAAGATGCACCCTAACCCGGGAACAGACGGTCCCCCTGGGAGCTGGACACACTGCAGGCCAAGATGCACCCTAAGCCGGGAACAGACGGTCCCCCTGGGAGCTGGACACACTGCAGGCCAAGATGCACCCTAACCCGGGAACAGACGGTCCCCCTGGGAGCTGGACGCACTGCAGGCCAAGATGCACCCTAACCCGGGAACAGACGGTCCCCCTGGGAGCTGGACACACTGCAGGCCAAGATGCACCCTAACCCGGGAACAGACGGTCCCCCTGGGAGCTGGACGCACTGCAGGCCAAGATGCACCCTAAGCCGGGAACAGACGGTCCCCCTGGGAGCTGGACACACTGCAGGCCAAGATGCACCCTAACCCGGGAACAGACGGTCCCCCTGGGAGCTGGACACACTGCAGGCCAAGATGCACCCTAACCCGGGAACAGACGGTCCCCCTGGGAGCTGGACACACTGCAGGCCAAGATGCACCCTAACCCGGGAACAGACGGTCCCCCTGGGAGCTGGACGCACTGCAGGCCAAGATGCACCCTAACCCGGGAACAGACGGTCCCCCTGGGAGCTGGACACACTGCAGGCCAAGATGCACCCTAACCCGGGAACAGACGGTCCCCCTGGGAGCTGGACACACTGCAGGCCAAGATGCACCCTAACCCGGGAACAGACGGTCCCCCTGGAAGCTGAACGCACTGCAGGCCAAGATGCACCCTAACCCGGGAACAGACGGTCCCCCTGGGAGCTGGACACACTGCAGGCCAAGATGCACCCTAACCCGGGAACAGACGGTCCCCCTGGGAGCTGGACACACTGCAGGCCAAGATGCACCCTAACCCGGGAACAGACGGTCCCCCTGGGAGCTGGATGCACTGCAGGCCAAGATGCACCCTAACCCGGGAACAGACGGTCCCCCTGGAAGCTGGACACACTGCAGGCCAAGATGCACCCTAACCCGGGAACAGACGGTCCCCCTGGGAGCTGGACGCACTGCAGGCCAAGATGCACCCTAACCCGGGAACAGACGGTCCCCCTGGGAGCTGGACGCACTGCAGGCCAAGATGCACCCTAACCCGGGAACAGACGGTCCCCCTGGGAGCTGGACACACTGCAGGCCAAACGCACACGCTCCAAGACAGGTGTGTGTTTATCAGGCAGCCTTATCAATAATATCTCTCAATTTTACAAGTGGGAAAAGTACTAAAATAACGAGTAAAAGTATCAATACCGACCGCTTTGTAGAAATAATAATTACAAGTAAAAGTCCAGAATTCAAAATTTACTTGAGTAAAAAGTATGCACAATGTCCCAATTCACAAATCTTCAAAGGTTTTGAAAATAGCAGATCTACAAGATCTGTACTATTTTCAACTGGCTAAAATGTATAGGGCTGACGGGGTTAATGTATGTTTTGTAATATTAATCAAAATCTACAAAGTAATTAAACATTTCTAATAATTGTAGTGGAGTAAAAAGTACAATATTTGCCTCTGTGATATAGTGGAGTAGAAGTAAAGGTATTGAAAAATGGAAATTGGAAATACTCCAATAAAGTAAAGATGACCTCAAAATTGTACTTAACCCATTTTGGCCTGACGTCGAAATTAAAAAAATGTCTTCTAAATTCTGACAGTTTTCTGAAAAACCCATGTTTCTATGTCAGTCGTTCTCAAACATTTTCATGTCAAGGACCCCTAAAAATATATGTAATTGGCCACCGACCCCCATCTGAAAATGTGTTCCAGGAACCCCTCAGAAGCAAAGATTTGAGTTAAAAACGTTTGCTCTGAAAGAATATACATTCAAAGAATTGCGCCGCATTTTCACGATTTCTCAAAAATAGCAGATGTACAAGCTCATAGCGCGGAACTCGGTGCCGCGCTATGAGCTTGTAGATCTGCTATTTTTCAATAGCTAAAGTGTAACATAATGCTTATAACACCAAAAGGGGTTCCCGCCCAGAATGGGTTAAGTACAGTACTTGAGTAAATGTACTTTACTTCCCTACATTTTACACTGTATACCAGACCTGGGCATTGTACGGCCCGCGGGCCGCTGACTCTGGCCGGCCCGCGGAAGATTACTTGATAATTAGAAAATAAAACATACTTTCATTACCTTATGGGTGGACAAATACCGCATTGCTTTTATTTTGAAGCCCATGTATTCTCACAGTGCACGCAATCTGCACGTCAACTGTGCACGTGAATTGCGTGTGATTGAGAACCTGTCTTCCTTCCTTCACCCCCTCATATGCGAAAATGTCGGCTTTTTGGATTTATTGGTGACAACGTTGGTGAATGTAGCCCAGCTGAGCATGCAGCTCCACAACACGGCAGGCGCATGATTACCAAACTTCCTCGCAGGAGGACAAGTTAAATCCCATTATGCTTTATTGCTTTATTTAACCCGCTCTAACCCGCCTCGCCAATAAAGTTAACTTAAAAGGTGTGTTAAGATGCTGCATCGTAAGGCGGTGTTGCGCCCCGAATGTGGCATGCTTCTTAAGTTCAGAACGCTTGGGCGATGTGCCGTGAGCTTGTGGATCATCTGTTTTCGGCACACGAGTCGACACCTTTGAACCACAAAGTAAATCTGGCAGAACGTGCACACATCAATGCCTGCCAGGCTGCCAAGTCTCAACAATATCATCACTGGTTGGCTTGTTATTGTGTTTTCAGAACGTTGTTGTTTAATGGTTGTCTCACTCATCTCACGCTGATAGTAAGCAGCGTGCCATGCAGGTTGTGAAAGTGGCACCTCCAGGGTCCTCCGTATGGAAGAACAACTAAGAGAGCTATCTCTAATGTTCTCGTTGTTAAAATAAAAGGCTAGTATTTACATGACTTGTAACTTAAACAAAAACAGTTTTCAACTGGGAAAGGAAACGTCTCAAGCCTGCAAGTAGAAAGTAAAAAAATCACACCCATGTGAAGTGAGGGGCGCTCTTATTGTACATCATGATGTAAAATAGTCACTGCCTATAATTTGAGTCAACTGTTTCACATTTTGTTTACCATTGCTTTGCAAAACAATGCCATTTACTGCTTTTTATATAGAAATAAAATTGATATTTTTAAGTTCAGCCTTTTGGCCCGGTCCTCCAAAATATTTTCTGTTTCTCATTTGGCCCCTTGGGAAAAATAATTGCCCACCCCTGCTGTATACGGACACACTGTCACACACACTCACAGTTAGTTCACTGAGGAACAGCAGGAAGTTAGGTCATCTTCAACACACTTGTCTGTGGTGTGTTGCAGGTGGAGAATGGAGATGTGGGTGTCCATTCAGGAGCTGAACGAACAGGGGGAGTACTCGGACGTTGAAATGCATCCTGGGAAGGATCTCAGCACAGGTGGAGTCTTCCAGCTGCGCCAGGTAAGAGAGAAGGCCATGTAGATGATAATGATAATTAGTCTTATATTCAGGCCAATAGGGTAATTTACAAATTTAGCACTGCTGTCAACTGTCCATACTAGTTTTACACATTAGTGTGCCATGTTTGGTGTCGAGTATGCAGGTGAGCTTCTAGAGTGACTATTGCTGTTTTAAAATATATTAATAAATAATGACAGGTGTCAGCTGTGTGCTGCTGGGACCCCTCGATCCACAACTCGGCCCACATATTAATGTGTACAGTATATATACATACCGTATGTGTGTATTCCAGATGATCTACTGTCAGTAGATCACCACCTTCGAAACA
Source organism: Electrona antarctica (assembly GCF_951216825.1). Lineage (NCBI taxonomy): Eukaryota > Metazoa > Chordata > Actinopteri > Myctophiformes > Myctophidae > Electrona > Electrona antarctica. Next base: position 4,189,745 of record NC_136793.1, read on the forward strand.
TAGCCAAAATTAAACCCTTTCTTTCCCGCCCCGACCTCTTAAAGGTTATCCACGCATTCATTTACTCTCGTGTCGACTACTGTAATTCCCTATACACCTGCCTCTCAAAAAAATCCATCAACCGGTTACAACTAATTCAGAATGCTGCAGCTCGCCTCCTAACAGGCTCCAGAAAATTCGACCACATTACCCCTATTCTGGCCACCCTACATTGTCTGCCTGTCTCATATAGAATTGATTTTAAAATACTCACGTTCAAGGCTAGGTCCGACCTTGCTCCATCATACTTATCTGACCTACTCGACCCTTACGAGCCAGCTCGCGTACTGAGATCATCCGGAACGGCCCTTCTTACCATAAAATCAGGCTGCAAAAAAACTGTAGGCGACCGGGCATTCACAATCCGGGCACCGTCACTCTGGAACGCCCTGCCCCTGGAGATCAGGCTTGCCGAGTCTGTGTCCCGTTTTAAATCGCTCCTAAAGACTAATTTTTACAGAGCTGCGTTTAGCCCCTTAACCATGTGATTTCCGACTTTTTTATTTTAGCAACAGCACAAGCTGATGATTTCAGCAGGAGGAGTAGGACTAGGAGACCAGGAGACCGGAATGCTTTTTTCCCTCCTTTTTGGGGGAAAGGGGGGGGGGGGGGGTGTGCAATAATTGCGCTGAAAATCTTGACCCGTCTGCCCGCCCCGCGGGACGACTTGCGGGACAAGGCAACGGGCCGGCCGCTCACCACTACTACCTAGCATTGTGTTCGTACAGCATTGTGTTCGTACATCAACTAGGTTGATGTATATATATGTATATATTATGTGTTTTACAGATGGTCTACTCAGCGTACTAAGGGATCTGGGTAAAGGCTACCTGGCTCTGTGTTTGTACAACAGCAGAGAAGTGGTCAGCGTTCTCTCCTCTCTGCTGTCTCACCACTACAACACAGGCTGGGTGTTGAGTCACATCGCTACAGCACACTATGAGCTGGCTGAATACTTACAGGTACGCACGCACGCACGCTGTTCTCTTCATGGAGAGCTGATTAGGGACAGCCTGGAGTTGAAATAACATTGTTTTGAACGAGAGCGCTGCGAATATCGGACATTTTAGCTATGTATGCAAAATGACAACTGTTTTAAAGTATTGTACAGTGACAACTAAAGTCTCTGTAATGTTGATGTTGTATTATAACTAAAAAACGCTCTAACATAAAGGGATTTAAGACCATTAAAAGCCGGGCTGTTGCCTTTCAGTGTTAGGAGTGTAGACAATGCATGCACACACGCGCACACACACACACACACACACACACACACACACACACACACACACACACACACACACACACACACACACACACACACACACACACACACACACACACACACACACACACACATACACACACACACGCACACACTTCTTAAATGTCTACAATAAAACAATGCTGCTGCTGTGCTGATAATATACAAACATAACCAGTTATCACCAAGCATTCACTAAAACACATTGATAAGGTGATTCAAATTAAATCTGATGATAACAAGCTATTTCTATTCAAACAAATGCATATAGGCTGTTATCGTGATAATCTCAGTTCTTAACAGCTTGTCAATGAATTCTCACGATACTGCCCGGCCAGAAACTCGTATTGTGCTCTTTCGAGACGTAAATATAATTATATCGTTTGCAAATCATAAAACAAAGTATCCGAAAATAAACTGTGACATGTCTTCTTTCATCTGTCAGCATCGATATTTTTTTAGAAGGGCATAGTCATTAATATCGATGTTTGTTCATGCCTTGTCCGCTGGACTCCATTAAGGTCCATGCATTCTGTCAGCATCCGGTTCAGGAACTGTCCCTAATCGCGTCCCCAGTAGCGCTAGATGCCGCCATTACGCCGGCCCCATGAAGTGAACGGAGTCTGCAGAACTCTGTCTATTTCTAAGGCTCTGGGATCTCCATCCCTGATGATGACACGTGATGTCACATGCTCTCTCACCTGGGGTGTGACTAACACACACACTGACGGGAAATGCACAATTCCATAGTTAACTGCGACGCACGCACGCACGCACGCACGTGCACACACACACACACACACACACACACACACACACACACACACACACACACACACACACACACACAGACACGTCCTATCATTCATTGGAAGGACAATATCAGTCACCAGAAGCAGAGACGTGTGTTTTCAACATGGAGTTTGAAGTTGAATGGCATTTGGCTTTAATAGATCAAATGAATATTAAATACTTAATCAAGCAACTTCACGGCAATTATATATTGTATTTTCTTTCAGGCAGAGAGGCTGTTCAGTGAGGTGCGTCGAATCGAGCCGTACAGAGTCGAAGGAATGGAGATTTGTCTGGCATCTGCAGAAAGTCATAGCTCTGTCCACGCTGTCCAAAGACCTGACCGACATCGACAAGAACTGTCCTGAGGTGAGAAACTACAGACATAGCAGGGCGTTTTAGAGAAGGGAGAAGAGTCTAGGAAGTGTGGAGCGTTGTCCAGGGTGTTTTAGAGAAGTGAGAAGAGTCTAGGACGTGTGGAGCGTTGTCCAGGGTGTTTTAGAGAAGTGAGAAGAGTCTAGGATGTGTGGAGCGTTGTCCAGGGTGTTTTAGAGAAAGGAGAAGAGTGTAGGATGTGTGGAGCGTTGTCCAGGGTGTTTTAGAGAATTAATGGAGAAGAGTCTGGGACGTGTGGAGCGTTGTCCAGGGTGTTTAGAGAAGTGAGAAGAGTCTAGGACTTGTGGAGCGTTGTCCAGGGTGTTTTAGAGAAGTGAGAAGAGTCTAGGATGTGTGGAGCGTTGTCCAGGGTGTTTTAGAGAAAGGAGAAGAGTCTAGGATGTGTGGAGCGTTGTCCAGGGTGTTTTAGAGAATTAATGGAGAAGAGTCTGGGACGTGTGGAGCGTTGTCCAGGGTGTTTTAGAGAAGGGAGAAGAGTCTGGGACGTGTGGAGCGTTGTCCAGGGTGTTTTAGAGAAGGGAGAAGAGTCTGGGACGTGTGGAGCGTTGTCCAGGGTGTTTTAGAGAAGTGAGAAGAGTCTGGGACGTGTGGAGCGTTGTCCAGGGTGTTTTAGAGAAGTGAGAAGAGTCTAGGACTTGTGGAGTGTTGTCCAGGGTGTTTTAGGCCTCTTTTAGACGGCGACCATCTCCAGATAAAACGGCAAAGTCCCGTTGCGTTCTCATTTTTTATTGACCCTTTACACGAGAACGCACACTTTATGAAAACGCTATAATATCGCTAGGTGGCGGTAACGGGCTGCCAAATAGACCAGTCACCCACGTTATGTACAAGAAAAAGAGCCAGCTCCCCCTTCACGCAACAGTTGCATTGTTCCCCGTGTCAATCACACTACAACACACTACAAGTACACACTTCAACCCCCACTTTTCAATGACTTACATAGCTTGCTGTGTTAGGTGTTAGACTACGAGACCATTGTACGCATTGGCCGTGAGTTCAAACCTCACAGCAGATAGTTTTTCGCGATTTTTGCGGTCACTTTATTTTCTCATATATTAAAAATGCTACCAG